>NC_064643.1:159558955-159861986 GCF_023864345.2 Schistocerca serialis cubense
CGGAACTCTCGGAACCGAGGTGATGCAAAACTATTTTTGAATGTGTGTATATTGTAAACTACGTTGCTTTAACATTATAGCATGTTTAAGGGCAGAACCGTGTAGGTGCGTCTATGTTCTATGATCATTTCTCTCTCTAGAACATTCTTGGTACAGCATTCAGACACTACAGCAAAACTACAGAATTGATAGCAGAAGTAATTTAAGTAATATGTTCCGAACTCCTTATATCTGGATCTCCATCACGCATAAACCATACTTTTCTTCTTTTTCTTAATCGTCTGTTATTTCACCACTACACACTCAAATGTATCTACTATACACCAGTTACGAGTCCTAACCTCCTTATGATGCGTAAATGTATAGAAATCGTGTGTAATTCGATGACTGACGTGAGTAAGATTGGTACAGAATAGTCTTCGCAGAACGGTAGTTGCGCTATTGGAATGAGAGTAGCACTCTGTATGACTAGCGTTCGTTGGCTATGCAGTTTTGGAACACATGCTATGCTCCTACCGAAAGCAAGATATCGATGTTTATGGACTACGTGGAATTCAGCTCGTTCTCTTCTTTCATGAGGTATTGTATGTGCTGGGTACAGTGCCCCCCCTGTTACTGGTCAAATGCAAATTAAATCAGACGATGTTGCAGGGAGGGTTGGTTAAAGATGGGGGAATTGTTACAAGATGCATAGAAAAACCATCTGAAGTTTTGCTCAGGATTGTTAGGTGATAGGTTCAACGAAGAGACAACTCGTTTCGAAATAGAGGACAGAATTCTGCTGTGGATATGATTCGTTGGTTCCGGTGGTAATCATTAAAGGTGTTAGTGAGATCTTTCAATTCTCATCTTTAGCCTAACAATGCGAGAATACTTTGTGACTCTCATCCACATAGGGAGAGATAGCCAATCGTAAGAAAATCTTACCGAATTTATCAAGTGTTTCGGCTGAGGTACGTAACTTTGGCACCTCCTCCCCGTTGCCTACACTAAGGAACAATATTTGCGTCATGTGATGTAGGTCGTGAAACAGGGTTCGCGATGTGTCCACATGTACCCTGCTCCAGTGGATCAACACAGATACGTTTAACGGGATCACCACATACGCTCGATGTCGACACACAGAAGGTTTTTTTTTTTTTTTTCGACAGATCAGAAAAGAAAGACGTGGCAAAATCTTATCGAGTTCACTGCCAGGTAACGTTAAAGAATCCAACTGCGATGGATGTTGTAAAAATATAAAAATAACAAGGAGCGGAAGAGAGAGAGGCGGAGGGTGGGGGGGAGGGAGGGAAAGAGAGAGGGAGAGAGAGAGAGAGAGAGAGAGTCGGAGAGAGAGAGAGAGAGAGAGAGACGGAGAGGGAGAGAGAGAGAGAGAGATGGAGAGAGAGAGAGAGAGAGAGAGAGAGAGAGAGAGAGTCGGAGAGAGAGAGAGAGAGAGAGAGAGAGGGGGGGGGGGGGGGAGAGAGAGACGGAGAGGGAGAGAGAGACGGAGAGGGAGAGAGAGATGGAGAGGTGTCAACGAAGACTGTCACACCATTACACTGTCGTATTTATAGCGTAGTAGTCAAAGGAATATGATAAAAGAGATTAGGACATTTACAAGGAGATGTTTATTGACTGTCATTCGATATCGATGTATTTTAGGTGTTATGTTTCTTTGTACAACCCACGTATACTCTGTATGGTTATGATTTTCCTTCTATACGTTAGTGTCCTATTTTTCTGAGTGTGATAGCTCTCTAACCCGCCAGTGACAGGTGGAGGACTCGATAGCCTTCTAACAAATATAACAATGCAACCGAAACGTGATTGGATTTCGAGAGCATTAGTAGGGGTCTGTGACTTGGCGGGGGACGTCTCTTACTTGTCTAAATGAAATTCTGTGTATCGAACACTGGAAAATTCGTGAATACATGGCAGTAAACGATACTCTGACGAAAGTCGACTTGAGAGGTGAGCGCTATATCGCTTTCTCCTAAGTGTTGTGGAAAAGGTACTACAACCTCTCACATAAGTGTCACGAAGTGACTACCGTGACTAAGCTAGTGGCTAATACGAAGATGTTTACCTGGAGAGAATCAAGAACAGATGTTCCGTCTTTTGTTTTTCAGATAAATAAGAGACAACGTTCGTCTGTGAGCTTTGTGTGCCTATAAATGGATACACTGACATCATAATAGCTAAACTAAATTTACATCTACATCTACACTGAAGCGGCACACAAACTGGTAAAGGCATGCGTATTCAAATACACAGATACGTAAACAGGTAGAACATGGCGCTGCGGTCGGCAAGGCCTAGATAAGACAACAAGTGTCTGGCGCAGTTGTTAGATCGGTTATAATGGCAGGTTATCAAGATGTGAGTTTGTACCTGGTGTTATTGTCAGCGCACGAACGATGGGACACAGCATCTCCGAGGTAGCGATGCAGTGCGGTGGTGACTTTTTCCGTACGACCGTTTCGCGAGTGTACCGTGAATATCACGAATCCGGTAAAAAAACATCAAATCTTCGACATCGCTCTGGCCGAAAAAAGATCCTGCAAGAACGTGACCAACGACGACTGAAGATAATCGTTCAACGTGACAGAAGTGCAACCCTTCCGCAACTTGCTACAGATTTCAATGCTGGGCCATCACCGAGTTTCAGTGAGCGAACCATTCAACGGAACATTATCGATATGGGCTTTCGAAGCCGTAGACCCACTTGTGAAGCCTTGACGACTTCACGACACAGTTTTATGCCTCGTCTGGCCCATCAACACCGACATTGGACGATTGTTGACTGGAAACTGGTCGGACGAGTCTCGTTTTAAATTTTGTCGAGCGGATGGAAGTGTGCGGGTATGTGAGACAACCTCATGAATCGATGCACCTACCACGTCAGCAAGGGACTGTTGAAGCTGGTGGAGGCTCTGAAATGGTATGGGGCGTGTACAGTTGGAGTGATATGTGGTCCCTGACACGTCTAGATACGACTCTGACAGATAACACGTACGTAAGCATCTTATTTGATCGCCTGCCACTATTCATGTCCATTGCGTATTCCGACGGACTTAGGCAATTCCAGCAGGACAACGCAACACCACACATGTCCGGATTTGCTATAGAGTTGCTCTAGGAACACTGTTCTGAGTTTAAACACTTGCGCTGGTCACCAATCTCCACAGACATGAACATTATTGAGCATATCTGGGATGCCTCGTAGCGTGCTATTTGGAAGAGATCTCCACACCCTCGTATTCTTACGGATTAATGGTCAGCCCTGCAGGATTCATGGCATCAATTCCCTCCAGCACTACTTCACACATTGTCGAATCCTTGCCACATCGTGTTGCGGCACTTCTGCGTGCTCGCGGGGGCCCTGCACGATATTAGGCAGGTGTACCAGTTTCTTTGGGTCTTCAGAGTATTTCGCCAACAACAGATAGTGTGCGCCGATCAGCACCAGGCGGCGGCAGAATAGCCCAGAACCTTTGTTCACAACTGCCTAATTTTCGAAGATACCACATAGAGGAGACCACACATTGCTGTTGCCAACATAATGCGCAAAAATCTCGCTTATTCCCAGAAAAACCAGGGAAATGGAGAAGAAACTTCTCACTCTTGGTATACCGAGCTATGTGGCGCAGTGGTTAGCAGAATGGACACGTATATGGGAGGAGACGGTTCAAAGCGGTCTCCGGCCAACCTGATTTAAGTTTTTGGTGATTTCCCTAAATTACCTCCGGCAAATGCCGGGACGGTTCCTTTGAACTGGCACTGTCGGTTTCCTCCCCATCCTTCCGTAATCCGACCTTGTGCTCCATTTCTAATGACCTCGTTGTCGACGGGACGTTAAACACTCATCTCCTCCTTCTCCTCCTCTTGGCATACAAAATGCACATTAAGATACATTACATTGGTACTTGGCTACAGCAATGTCTTTTCGATTGATAGGTGCCTTCATGTCAAGTATGGCGGTGCAGCAACCCAGTACGATTGGATGACCAAAATGTTGGAGCGATAGCTACCATTTTTCCTACGCTAGCTGGACAGCACCAAGGCAAGGATGTTCGTACAAAAAAGGCCAAACTTTCAAAAGAAATTATTCTATCGGAACTGCGGTGGCGGCAAGGTGCCCTCTACCCTGAACTAGGTCGGGCACCGTTCTGCTCAGAGAAGCACCAGACAGACCAGAGCCTCATTTCTTCAAAAACTGCTCATTTTCCAGGGGAGTCTCGCCTCTCCTAATGAGATTTAGTCTGCCTTCTACTGACAACAGGATACTGAGACCATCACACTGGGAGTGAACCTTCCGCGAGCAAAAAAAACCTTCCTTCCAAAAACCGAGCGAGGTGGTGCAGTGGTTAGCGCTCTGGACTCGCGTTCCGGAGGACGATGGATCAATCTCGCCTCCGGCTATCCTGAACTTGGTTTTCCGCGATTTCCCTAAATCGCTTCAGGAAAGTGGCGGCATGCTTCCTTTGAAAGAGCACGGCCGACTTCTTTCCTGATCCTTCCCAAATTCCAATGGCTCAAATGGCTCTGAGCACTATGGGATTTAACATCTGAGGTCATCAGTCCCCTAAAATGTAGAACTACTTAAACCTAACTAACCTAAAGACACCACACACATCCATGCCCGAGGCAGGATTCGAACCTGCGGCCGTAGCGGTCGCGCGGTTCCAGACTGAAGCGTCTAGAACCACTCGGCCACTACGGCCGGCAATTCCGGTGGGAGCGATGACCTCGCTGTTTGGCCCCCTCCTCCAAATCAACCAACCAACCTTCCTCCCGACTCCACATGTTTACTACTCACAATAAAGTAATCGTCAGGCAGTGGCAGAAAATGAAACAACTTCATTTAGCGAGCAGTCACTGATGTTACAAAATATCAATGCTGGTGTCACAGATATGCCCTGACTTATTCTTCAAATACATTCAGAACTATGTGAGCAGGTTCACAAGTCTATATCAATAAGATATATCCACTCAAAATTAAAAAATTAAGCAAGTACTTGGGTGAGCATGTAATGCCCCAGACAAAAAGAAAACATTTTTAACTTGTGATTAAGAAAAATGAGAAAAAGCGAAGTGAAAAATTAAAAAATTATGCGTCACAGAGAGAACATTTTCTATTAGCAGTGGCTTAAAGTTTCCACAAATTACTAAGAAAACAATAATTCGAAGTGTGTCTTCATAATTTAGAGGTACAAGAGAAATATTGTTCAAAACATTCACATTTTATTTGAAAGATCCAACAGATTACTAAGAATGGCTGTGTATTAAAAAGATTGCAATTTTAAACGAACAATATGTACTAGGTAAACAAAATAATTCCTCATGTGAGCACAGCACAGTACAGATGAAAAAATAGACAGTAATGTTGTTATATTATGCATTGTATTATATGAATTTGTTATATTATGTATTGTATTATATTATATGAATTCGTGTTGTCTTCTGTGGTGTCACCGCAAGACACTGCACCTGCTAGATTGTAGGCTTCAAATCGGCCGCGGTCTGTCAGTACACATCGGACCCGCGAGTCGCCACTGTCGACGCTAGCAGACCGAGCGCCGCCACTCGGCTGGCCTTTCGAGACAAGTTAGCGCACTGGCCAGTTCTACAGCCGACTTGAATGGGAATGGTTCACTCGTTATAGCTTCAGAGATTTCAATTGCAGAGACACTAGTCAGTGTCAGTAGCTACGCCCTAGCCAGGCGCCACATACAGTTTATGCATTGACAATTGATCTGTATGTGTGAAGCAATCAGAATTCTAAAGCAGTATTCGCAGTTCAGTCAATATAACTGCAAAGTCAAGATCTACGTTCATCGCTGGTGCTGAATTAAAGCTAAGTATTTAATTGTATTCCTGTCTACTAAATTCTAATCACCTAAGATGTTCCAGATACATCCCGTCAAGTATAGTTCATTGATCCTCACGTCAGCTTACGTGATTAACGCGTGCAATAACGGCCGCACCTCGTGATCAGACTAAGAGTCAAATTGCGTGACTCAGCCGGGTCACCCTTTTTACATGAGGCCCATAGTTCCGCCTCATACATAATATCTTCTTCAGTGGGGATGCATAAATACGTCCAACCTCCTGTGGGAATCACAGAGAGCGAATGTGGAGGAAATGGACAGAGGCTGCGTACAGGTGGCGCTAGATGGACATGTAGATCGGCCGTGGGTATGCTGCCATGGTCCGTACAGTTACGATAACGCTGTGTCGTGGATGGCTCAGTGAGCCGGCACGGTAGCTCAGCGTGCTCGGTCAGAGGGTTAGCTACCCTCTGTAATATAAAACTGAGGGAATGAATCAAGAAAGAACATGAAAGGGCGTCATCGGACGTCCGCCCCGAACAAATTCAACGAACAATGTAGAACAAAATGAGATCTAAAAAAAAAAAATAAAAAAAACACGTACTTAGTAAGTAGGAGGTCCTGGGTTCGAATCCCAATCTGGTACACATTTTTACTCGTCACCGCTGATTCTGTGTAATGTCCCAATGCAGCTGACAGCAGTGATCCCCTCGCTTTAATTTCCTTTCTTCTATTCTCCACCTTCAATTTACCCGTAAGAAATGTTGCTGTAACCATTGCAGCATGTGCCTAAGTGGTATAATGGAACCTTGGAAAATCAATCAAGATGGTGACTGTGGATTTGAATGCCGCTCCTCCTGAACGCGAGTCTAAATGTGCTACGAGGGTGAGTCAAATGAAAACCTTAAATTTGCAATAACAAATGGAAATTTCGTGCCGTTCTCCTGTAAGTTGGTAGGCGTGCAACAAACAGCGTGCAGAATGGACTGTAGGTAGCAGCATAGTGCAGATGCACACATACCGTCGCAGTATGAGTATAAAGATGGCCTCCCCACTTCCGACTTGCACCAGGGAAGAACAGCGTTCTGTTATTCGGTTTTTTGCGTGGTGAAGGTGTGAAACCTATTGAAATTTATCGACGAATGGTGCATGTTTGTCACAGCAACAAGTCAACGAATGGAGTAGGAAGTTCGCAAATGGTGTGACTTTAGTGGAAGAAGCTCCTCGTCCAGGTCAGGCACAACGAGTTGTGACTCCACAGAACATTGCAGTAGTTGAAGTCATAGTGAAAGAAAACCGCCGATTGGCACTGGTTGACATTGCAGCATGTTTGCAGATTAGTCATGGGTCAGCACACCACATTGTGCATGATGTGCTCCAGTTTCACAAGGTGTCTGCAAGATGGGTGCCACGCAGCTGACTCCTGAAATGAGAGACCGGCGTGTTGATGCTTCTGAAGAACTTCTTCGGCGCTTTGAAAGAGAAGGTGATGGCTTCCTTCCTAGAATCGTTACTGGGGACGAAACCTGGGTTCACTTCCACCAACCGGAAACGAACGGAGCGAGCAAGGAATGGTGCCATTCCTCATCACCAAAACCAAAGAAGTTTCGAACAGAACCATCAGCAGGGAAGGTTATCCTGACTCTCTTTTGGGACGAAAAAGGCGTCATTTTGGAGCATTACATGCCTAGAGGGACCACTGTCACCAGTGCATCATACACAGATCTCCTAAAAGATAATCTGCGGCCTGCAATCAAATCAAATCGACGTGGACTGCTGTCAGCAGGTGTCCTTTTGCAACATGACAATGCAATGCCCCACACTGACCGTACAATAGTTGCAACATTCACAGACCTGCATTTTGAGTGTCTTCCTCACCCACCATACTCACCAGACGTTGCCCCAAGTGATTTCCATATGTTTGGACCACTCAAAGACGCAATGGGAGGAAAGAAGTTCCGTTCTGATGACGAGGTACGCCACGCGGTGCATGAGTGATTGCGCGGACTACCAAAAGATTTTTTTTCTAATGGAATTCATGCACTTTGTAACCGCTTGATGACTTGCATTGAGCGTGTGGGAGATTATGTTGAAAAGTGATACAGCTTTGTACCACTTCTGCACAATAAATAATATTTTTAAAAAATATTTAAGGTTTTCATTTGACTCACCCTCGTACATACATGGGGTCTGTTGATCCAAGACCGCCTTATGTTGCTAACTAATCACGTATTTTATTGTACGGCTGCTCTAAGTTATCCTCCCCTCGTGCAGAACTCTAAACTTGAAATTTCTCTTCAGACGCTATACTTACTGTGTAGATTTGCCCGATTAGCGGGGTCGAGTTTATCAGCTGTAGACGAACTTTAACTTAAAGACGGGGGAGGTGGGGGGGTGGGGGGGGGCGGCTTTGGCGTTGGCTGTTCTATGGTAAAAGGCGTCGGCCACAGATACAATGGGCCCTTTCATGGAGGCGGGCAGTGAACCGATACTGCTTGGTAAATGAGAAGCTGCCCCTTTGATGTGGTGCGGCTGCTCTTCGTGTAATCACGGGAGTATCTCGGGTGGCTGCGGTCGAAACTGCTGTGTAGGTAGTTCTGTGTGGTGCTCTGCGTGGCCGTTGCCTTCCGCTCCACTCTGTTGAGTACAAAATACAAGGGCGCAACCAGGGGTGCGAGGAAGGGGGTGGAGAGAGGGGCGTGGGACGAAAGGAAGAACTGTTTTCAAAAAATTTGTTCAAATAGCTCTGAGCACTATGGGACAACATCTGAGGTCATCAGTCCCCTAGAACTTAGAGCAACTTAAACCTAACCAACCTAAGGACATCACACACATTCACGCCCGAGGCAGGATTCGAACCTGCGACCGTAGCGGTCGCGCGGTTCCATACTGAAGCGCCTAGAACCGGTCGGCCACTGCGGCCGGCCCGAAGCACTGTTTTAAGGGTAAGGGAACATAGTCGAATAAAATCAGACAATGCTGAGGGAATTAGATTAGGAAATGAAACATTAAGAGTAACAGATGGTTTTTGCAGCTTGAACAGCAAAATGATGGCAGAAATAGAGAGGATATAAAATGCAGACTGGCAACATCAGTACAAACATTTCACAAAGAAAAGAAATTTGTTGGTATCTGTAAATAATAGAAATCAAAGTCCCCTTATGAGTTTTTCTGCCTTTATGTGAACGTTAATCTCAGTAATTACGGTAGGGGTTTTTATACTGCTTTTACTAACAGAATGACTGATTCACAAGGAAGGTTTCCTTGCATATCACCATAGCCGTAGACACTGAGTGATGTCAGGCGGGTCGCTAAACGTATATAAATTTAAGTGTTAGGTAAGTACAGGATGTTTATCAATGAATATCGGGGTTTTAAGGCTTTATAATATTTCTTAAACTTACAGTTATAAATGATATGTCAAATGAAAGAGCAACCCAAACGGTCGTGTTTGGCACCAGTGCGCATGCGCAGCGCGCAATGTTTCCGCCGCAATCCGCTAAATTGGTTGAACTTTACTATACCCAAGCGCTGGATAGGCCGCAAGGGTCCCAATGACAGGGGCATTGCATCGCCTCCACGTTCACTCGACCTAACGCCATGCGATTTTTTCCTTTGGGGCTTCATCAAGGATCGTGTGTACGTGCCTCCGCTACCAGCAGACCTCCCTGAATTAAGAAACCGGACTGAAGCAGCTGCTACTAAAATCACTGAAGACACACTTATCAACTTTTGGGAAGAAATCGGCTATAGATTTGATGTGTGCCGTGTGACAAATGGTGATCACATTGAACATTTATAAGGTTCTTGGTAAAACTGTTTGAGTTGCTCTTTCATTTGACATATCATTTATAACTCTAAGTTTAACACAATATATATTTTGAAGCGTTAAAACCCCGATATTCATTTCTAAACACACTGTATTTGTCTCGAGTATAGACTCGTACGGAAGAGAAACATAGACAGTAAATAGTTTAGATAGGAAGAGAATAGAAGCTTTTGACAGGTGATGCTACAAAATAATGTTGAAGATTAGATGAGTAGATCGCATAATTAATGAGAGGATACAGAATCTAATTGGGGAAAACAAAAATTTATGGCACAACTTGATTGAAGAAGGGGCCGTTTGATAGAACAACTTGACGCAATGAGGAAGTGAATGTTGAAGGATGCAATCCAAGAATCCCACAATAATAATGGAGGAGATTTAAAGCTAAGTTAAAGGCGAAGGCAGGGAAGACGAACCAAATTCGTATTGAGGAGAGCGGCTGGAGACAGCGTGTGAGGTGCGCCTGCTTGTGTGAATCTGTGTGTGCATTCCTTCCTTTCCAGAACAAGGCTTTGCCCGAAAGCTCAGTGTGTAACAATCTTTTTTGTTGTGCCTCTCTTCAACTCAACGAGTCATCTTTACGGTGAGCAGCAATCTACCCTTCTCATAATATTGTATGTATGCAGATGACATGGTCATCCTCCCCAGGAACCTAGAAGACCTACAACCAACCATGGAGACCATCAGCAAGTGGGCACTGGAAAATTCGGTGGAAATAAATATGCATGCACGTCCGACGGAACACTGCATCGCTCTCCTTTACAACACAGGTACTGCAATATCATATTTATCCGAGGTTATCAGGCAGCGACTTCCAATTAGAAAGTCTCCTACCTGTACAGTAATTAGACAACGTATGTATAAGTACAGGTTCTGAGGCAGCAACGACGACATATGGAAGATGCGGTCGGGCCGTGAGCCGTGAGCCTCTAGCCAAAGCGGTTAAGGAGACCGCTGACGTAAAGCGGGAAATCCGAGTTCGAGCCCAGGTCCGGCACGAATTGTTATTGTCGTCATTTCCTTATACAGCTGATGGTTGTTCGTATTCGCATTTCGTTTATGTCATATCGGCTATAGCCGTTGTAGTGCCTGATTTGTTCTCCTTAATAATACATGCACTGCAATATCATGAGAAACTGGAACTCCATCTCGAAACAAAAACATTACAGCATTTCATATTAGACATTGCTTCTACAATTTACGTGATTTTCCACCTTCATGTTAGCTGCATAGTAAAGTTGCAATGTTAATGTTTTCCTAGTGTATGTAGACGGCTGTTGTTCTGTTATAAATATCGTAACTGTCACGCAGATATCAAACTAGTGAAAGCTGATTAAATAAATATGATATAACTGATACAGGAGCAGTTCTTTTTTTCCATAAATAGCAACCACCTTGCTAATTTCACACTTTAAATTTAACGAGCTATTTACGATGAAGCGAAATCTCTCACCATGAACATGAATGTAAATGTTGAGCAGTTTATTCTGAAGCAGATTGTCTGGAGTGTGGTATTGTACGGAAGTGAAACGTGGACAACAAACACTTCAGACAGGGAGGATGTTCGAAATGTTGTGCTACAGAAGAATCATCAGATTGGATGGGTAGACCAAATAACTAATGAAGAGGAAGATCGATTTGGGGAAGAAAGAAATTTATGGAAGAGCTTTACTGAAACAAGGGATCATTTGGTAGGACACATCCTGAGGCATCAGTTCTGTAATTTTTCGATTTCGCTGTGTGTCACTGCGGTCTTTTGGCAAACTTGTAACTTATTGGTCGTCATTTAGTGTGGGAAGAACAGTATGAGTCCGAAACCGCGCTGCTGCTGAACTCGCAGGTTCAAATACTGCCTCGGGCATGGATGTGTGTGATGTCCTTAGGTAATTAAGTTTAAGTAGTTCTAATTCTAGGTGACTGATGACTTCAGATGTTAAGTCCCATAGTGCTTAGAGCCATTTGAACCATTTTGAACAAGTATGACATATCTGTGACAAATATTTGCGTAGTAAATACAATGTTTTTAGAAGTAGCTATCCATAATTCTCTCCTTTCGTACTGGAAAGGTGTAAAAATCCGTTTTATGTTATCGACATAGTCCCTTTCCAATTCAGCCTCTTTTAATTTGTTTGCATGATCAGCTACAGAAGAGTTTCACCGTACACGAATAGTCAGTGTCTCGTGTAATGGCTAGGGTTGCCAACTCACCCGTATTATATGATAACTCCGGTATTCTTCTGAACTTTTAAGCCAAACCCCGTCTCCTGTATTTATTTTATCCGGGAGACTGTGGTGTTGCCATACAATGAAACACAACCTCAGCTATCGTGGCATGGACTGTGCAAATAAACTTAGAAATAGCATATTGTGAGGTGGCGTTGTGTTAGCGCTAAGAAGTGTGAGTGACTTCTTAGACGTACTTAATGATCCTGAGAAGTGTGGCACCTTTTTCCTTTGGCTTCAAATGCATCGGATGACAAGAAAAGGAAAACGTTTCTATCGTAATCAGGTACTTTGAAACTTGTGTTGGCATCAGAAATAACAATTACTTTTTGTGGAACTAGCAGATGAGAGTGTAGTGGTATCCATTCTTTGATAAAGAATTTTGAATCTCGATTCATTCAGCGTAAATAACATTTCGTCTTATAGTGCATATAATGCTAATGTCAATTATAGCAAAAATAAATCCGTGATGAAGTTGTTAGGTGATGATAATAACAAAACATTCAAGGCAAACTGCACAAATCACGTAATTCATAATGGCACTAAATAAGTCTACTGATGTCTTACATGTAGGCATAGTAATGATATTTGTTAAGATTTATGGACACCCTTCAGTGTCAGCAAAACGCCTGGAAGAATTACGATCTTTTTTTAAAAAAATTTTGTGATAATGGTGTGAAATTTTGAAACGTCCCCTTTAAACAATTATACAAGACTGTGCTTAACCTGACACACAATATTTTTTAGCGCAACGCAATTTGACTTTCAAAAAATCCCTACGAAAGAATGGCCCTGACTAACATTAACCTATACGTTTCACAAATCACTTACCTCACAAAAATCTTCGCTACCCAAGCTACTGCAATACAGCGAGCGCCACTACTGCCAGCTAAATAAAAGATTCAAACTACTGAAGGCACTAACTACTGATAGGGATAGTTAGCAAATGAAAGATATTAATAGAGAACAAACAATGTATTTACCTTAGTATCATCATATATAAATATAGCAGTTCATGACAAATTTCAAAACTCCGCCATCTCTCTCCCCACATCCACCACTGCTGGCGGCTCACCTCCAACTGCGCAACGCTACGCGCTGTTCACATCCAGCTGCCTAACACTACAATGGCAGACAACAATGCAAACTAGCCACAGACTGCACACAGCACAGCCAGTGATTTTCATATTGAGCGCTACGTAACGTTGCCAATAAGAAAACATAAACAGCCTACTTACATAGAGAAAACATAAACAGCCTACTTACATAGCCCCCATGCTCCCCACAAAAAATTTTACAAATTTTTTTTGGGCATTGGCCAATAATGATTTGATAAAATTTTTCATAATTACAATAACAAAGAAATCAAATGCACACACTTATTGATATTATGTTGGTCGAAAGCTAAAATTTTCTCACAGTCTATAAAGACAGTCCTGATCATTCATCACAGTGAAACTGCCGTTTCTTTTCTCAAAGTCTGAGCAGTAAAAGACAATGCACACGGAAGTAGTGGATTTCCATGCCGTCTTGAAGAAGTAGTGTTGTCCTTCCAACGGAAAGACAGTGCTGACTCTTGACATGCTGACAGGTAATGGGCCACAATGGAGCAAACCCACAGCAGAGTCATTCGAAGTTTTGAAGAATATTGGTAGGTAGGTCATCACAGCGCAGACCCACTGGAGTCCTGGTAGCGATTGTGGTATTGGTGGGTCATCAAAGATGCAGACCCACTGTAGTCCTTGTAGAGATGGCCAGCAGCCATCTGTTGCGATCTGTTGCGACTGTGCAGGTGCACAATCACCATCGAAGAGTCTTGCGAATAATATAGCAAGTCCATAACCACCACTTGTGCATTCACAAAGTTTTTGGAACTGTCCTTAGAACCAGCAATGCTGTTATCCAGTCCCTTGCTGAATTAGTAACACACGTTCAAACACTAACAGTCCCAACTTCTCACATATTGTCCATATACTATGACCAACAGAAATGTGTGCAGTGAAATGTAACTAACAAGTTAATAATATCATAAACTGGTGACAATTACAATTTTATAACATAAGAATACAATTACAAAGGTACAAAATACATCATTAAAGAACATACCAATATAGATAACAATTGTAGTAATACAGGCTTTACAAAAGAATAGAAATAAACATATACATCAGTGTTACAGGAATTATGAGATAAGTAGATACATAAAAGATCAGAATAACTTTTGGGACATCAACTTTACACATGAGCATTAAAACAAAACAGAATAAATAATGTCTAAGCATATTTACAAGGTAAATAACATATTATTAATGCCAATTATATTTGAGGATAACAGTATTCCTCATCATAGTGAATGTAGCTTAGTATTAGAAGAAGAAAAAAATCCTATGAAATTACACAGAGACAGGAAGAAAACAAATACACAAGGGTACACAAACATATAGTGGGATAACACCAATAGGAAAGGACAGGGTTCGTTTTCAGTGTAACATTTGGTACTGCAGTCCAACCCAAAACTTCATATATCTTTCCTCTTATTTCATCCTTTGTTTCCACCAAAAAAATTCTATCTAAGCATGCTTTCTGTATTTATATGTTCACACATTTCGTACCTCAACATTTATTTCCAAGAAAACCCTACCTAAACCTGTTTTCTGTACTTTTTTTCGTATAACTTCTCAATGCATTTCTTCCAATTCATCGCAACTCATTCTCTTAGAAGCTACCCCCTCTTAAGCTAACTTAAATCTACTGAGCTCAGATATATATACCAAGGGACGAGGCAATGCAGCATCACATAAAACAATTAATATAAACAGCAATGAAAAAAACGCAGATTTGCAAAGCAAGCAGCATTAAGAGATTAGCAAAGCAATTGTAATATTACAACTAATCTAAGGCAATGTGCAGCAAACAATAAAAATAAATCATTAGTAAAACTGGCTTAACAGAATAATACAAAGTCAAATTCAATAACACTATGCCTGGCAAACAGCAGCAACTTATACCTAAACATGACATAGCTCAAGCAGAAAAAATATTACACTAAAATGGCCATGTCTTATACCTATGTCACATCTTAACACTAGAGTGATGCATCACGTGAACTTACACTAGCAGATAAGTTACCAAATCGTAAAGAAATTATTTATGCAATTCCTGTGAAAGGAAATGTATATTTATGTGCCCTCGTTTTCTTGGAAGTAGATCATAAATTTCTTATTGACTGGATCTGTAGGCATAAAATAACTATATTAGTACATACATTAAATTTTATTTTAACCAATGCTGCAGTGCAGCTAGAAACTTAATATTAAACAAAATGTGTAAATAAATACATAAAGCAAGCCATATGGCATTTTTCTCAACTAGCAAGACAATAGCCGTGAAATGTTTCTCATCGTTTCATTAGGCATTTCAGTAAATATCATAAATTACGACCTCCACAGCATGCTTTCAACAAGGAAATGTCAATAGCGAGGACAATGGCCTCCCCTTTCTTTTTTTCTACCTGTGCCGCTGAAAGGCTAATGGCTTTTTTTTTTCGGGCGGCTGTCGCCCAGGTGGGTGCCCGCGACGCATTACGTGCAGGTGGTCACTTAACTTTCTTACGGAAATATTTACGACAGCAGTTTCCGCTACCGTGACAGTCTCACATAAAAATATTTCACAGGTCAAGAATTAGCGTTGCAAATCTTTAGAAAGAAAATCCTATAAATATAAGTGTCCAAATAAAATATTCATCAGCATTGTGATACAGTCACGCATTTACGCACATTTCATAACTCTTAAAGTACGATTCTTGGTTTCCAACAAACTTTTCCACAAATCAGAGTCCCTAAACACTACTCATTATTCCTTACCTCATTATACATATACATATTCGTCGACACTTCTTCAATATTTCATCATGAGAAATACATAGCATAATAAACATTCCTCAACAACATAATACACATCATCGTCGTAATAATAACATCATAACACCTCAGTCAAATCTCAAAAACGTCGTAGCTTTCTGCAATAATTTCAAACCCTAAAAAAATATTCTCTGCTCATTTCAATAATGTCATCTACCTCAAACGTACTTTAAAATCATGCTCCCTTACCAAATATATCATTCAAAGCTCTCATAGTATCACAATGGTTCCGAAAAAATATGAACAGTTTACAAAGTACAGACAAAATACAGTTTCATAAGTGTGAAGTTACCCAACTGTGTAATTGCGTAAACATCTGTCACTGATGTAATAAAAAAAAGTTTAGATAGCTGTGTAATTTGTGTGTTAGAGAAATATGGTACCGATGTGTAAAGTTGTATAAGCAAATACCATATTAGCTAGGGTTCCTTGTGGTTGCCACACACATGGTACACAAAGTAAGCGTGTACCCCCCTGAGGATTAATGTAATTATACCCTCAGGTGTTACAGATTACAGCAATGGAATGAAATGTATCATGGAAAACTTTCTTTGTAATTCAAAAATCTTTAAAAGTAAATGTTTCAAGTACAAAATTAATCACTCAAATACGTGTACTGTAGCGCTAAATGTGCGTCTTGTTGCAACATAATCTGTGTGGAAGTGTCGTAGTTATCGTCCTCCGAAAGCTAAGTTCTGCAGAAGTCAATGTACTTACCTCATAATACACAAAACTGAAATGCTTTGCGTATAAATGTCTTAGTTATTACACTTATTGCCATGATGAGGAAAGTACTGTGCTGTAACGTATTGTTGTGCTACGGAAAAGGCAGTCTCATTGTAGCTATACCACAAAAGTTACTACTAAAACCTGTTTTACTTTCCAGAATAAAACAGAAAACTGTGCAGATATAAAACAGAAACACTGCAAAAGCAACATTGTAAATTGTCACTCATTAGTAGTGTCGTGATAAAATCGTGTAGCTGCCACATAAACTAACCACTGTGCCATCTGGTATCTCACTGAAAGTACTTAAAATCCAGAATATATTTTCAAGTAAACCAAAATGTTGCATTAAAATCTCATTAGCAGTACCAGTACATGTTCGAAGTATGTAAGCCTGATAGTCGTTACGTAATCGTGTAACTAACAAGCAAGAATGTACAAATAACAACACTGTGTCGTCTGTTCACTATAACAATGCATTCGTAATTTCTGTTTAAATAAGTTCTCTTGGTTCTTGACTGGATATTTAACTTCAAACATTGTTACATGTTAACAGTTTCTTAAGTCTCACAAAACATACTAGTAATGTAAAGTGAAAAATTTTATGGCAAAGACTAAGTTAAAAGGCAGATTATCTTTCAATAAACGGTTTTACATTTGAAATGTGGTACAATCTTTTACTCTTCAAAGTACTCAGAGTTTCAGCTTGAACACAATTATCATGCAGTATACGTTGGTAAAGAATACTGGAATTTTTCTCAAGGTTAGCTTCTATGTAATTTTTCTCTGAGCCAGCCGGCGCACGTGGGTGCCTGCGGCGCGAGTCATTGTCTGTCTCTTTGTTGGCGCGCGTTGTTATTGGGATTAGGAGACCTAACTTCTACAAATTCGTCTTGGCGAGAGGGCCCAGCTCTGTTAGAATCCCGCCAGTTCTGATGCAATTCAGGTCTGTCGTTACGATCATATCGTCTGTCGTCATGTCGGTAGATTCCATAGTTCCTTTCTTGTCGGTCACATGGTGGAGAATTTCTCCCTGAATCGTAACTGCACGCTGGACCGTTGCATCTGAAGTTATTCTGTCTCCCTTGATAATAATTATTTTGGTTCCCATATTGCCTGTTTCTCTGATTGTCTCTGTGATAGTCATTACTGCAGAGAGGTGATCTTCCCCTGTAATTATTACTATCCTGCCAACGGTTGTCATACGGGTGGTGTCTGTTTCGGTCACGATTTACGTTGTAAGAATAGGCTTGTCGTGTCCAGTTATTGCTTCTGTCGTCACGGAATTGTGACGGATGTGACATGTAGTGATTGTTTTCCTGTTTTCGCATCCCGCGACTGTCAGTGTCAATTTCTAATTCTTGTAAGAGTCCCTGAAAAGCTTCAATGTCGTCTTTGCAACGTCCTGCCAAAATAATATGTCGTAAATGTTCAGGTAATTTGATTAAGCAAATGCGGATGAGTTCTGAGGGGCTGTATGGGTTTGAAAGATACTGATTCTTATGCAACATGTCTTCAAAATATTTCATAAGACTGGAAAATTCAGATTGTTCGAAACGTTTCATCATTATGATGCTATGTTTTACTCGGTCTTGTGTGGCTTGAGACCAATATGCTGAGAGGAAGGCATGGTAAAACTCTCCTTCACTGTGGCAATCGTGAATTACCGATCGCATTCTTACAGCTGGTTCATTCTCCAAGTAGCCACACATAAATTCTAATCTGTGTTCTAACGACCAGTTGGGAGGAAAACAATGCGAGAATTGATGGAGCCATGCTTGTGGATGAATGTCGTTGCCAGAATTCTTAAATGTTTTGAATTTACGTGTAGTAATGAACAGCTTATAGTCAAAATCATCGTGTCGGCGAGTCGCATATCGGTCATTGTTAGGTCGTGTCGGCCGTTCCATATCAAAATTCGGTGCACATTGCCAATTTCTTTCATAACTTCCGAAATGCCCTGTGTTATTATTTTGTGGCTGTTCCGTATTTCTGTGTCCCTCTTCCCGTATTGGGGCGCGAGTATCCTCTGAAATACGTAATTCTTGTATTACCTTTGTCAGCTGATCTTGTACTTCCCGGATTTCTCTTTTGTACTGTGTATTGATTTGATTTTGATTCTGTTTGAATTTTCTAATTTGTTCATACTCTTCTGTGTCAGTGAAGGCTACAGGTCTTGTGTCATTCAGATCATCATCTACCTTTGTAGATAAGTTAGTGACCTGATCCGAAAGTTCGGCTACTTTCTCCGATAGTGAACACATTTCCTCAGTGTGTTTTTCTGAACCAAGTTTCAGAGTGTCCATTTGTGTTGAAATCGAATCTACTGTGTCCTTTAAGTTTTCCTGAGTTATTGCAAGTTGCGTAACCGAATCGGTAGGTGCAACTGAGTCAATTTTAGCCCACAAGGTCTCATGATTTTCATGAACAATGGCTTGCAGTTCTTTTATGGCTGCTTCGTGATTCTGTAATGCATTTTCATGCCGCAAAAAAATAGGTTGTAAATGCTCACAAATTTGTGTTTTTACGTCATTACAGACTTTTTGACATTTCGATTCAATGTTATGTAACTCAGTAGTTAAATCTTCACGTGTTTGTTCAAGTGTGGTGTCTAACTTTTTAAGATTTTGTTCCACTGTGTCTAACTTTTTAAGATTTTGTTCCACTGTATCTAACTTTCGAAGATTTTGTTCCATTGTGTCTAACTTTTGAAGCTTTTGCTGTGTTTGTCCCATTTGCTGTATTAATTGTAATGACAATGCACAGGTGTCTGGAGCATGTTCCTCAGTGCTTTTCGGCAGTGAATTTGCACCTGAAACATTCACAGTTTGACAAGCAGAAAATGTGTCTTGACTTATTTGAGAAAACGGTGAGGATCCAAAACCTGAATCTACAGTATTTGCGAGATTGTTTCCTGTCATTTCGGATTCCTGAGGCGAGCTGTTGCCGACCGATCGATCGATAATGCTTCCCTGTTCTCTAATTGTTTCACTGTCTACACCATTGTTTGCCGCCCGCTCCATTTCCCTATGCACAATTACCAAATTACTACTTTGAACATTAGTTAATTCATTACTCTGCGGCGCTAACACACTGCTTTCGTCTTCACTGTCATTTCTCAATTTACTTTGGAGCCTAGTATTACGTTTCTCACACGCCATTATTGTCACAATATTTCACGATAACACAGAAAAGCACAATTTGAAGAGCAAAAATAAGAGAACACATTAACATAACACTGAAAATAATATCTAGTTAATTGCACCTGCAAAATACTTGGTGCAAATCTACATGCATGCCACAACTGTTTTACTGTACAACAATGAAGGACTGCAACTACAAAGGAGATTTTCTCTACAATTACCCGCTAGCAATAAACAAAAGCTACACTAATTACACAAACTGCAAGAAAAAAAAAAATCAGAAGATTCCAGTGAGGTATCCTGGCAGGATCGCCATATGAAACGTCCCCTTTAAACAATTATACAAGACTGTGCTTAACCTGACACACAATATTTTTTAGCGCAACGCAATCTAACTTTCAAAAAATCCCTACGAAAGAATGGCTCTGACTAACATTAACCTATACGTTTCACAAATCACTTACCTCACAAAAATCTTCGCTACTCAAGCTACTGCAATACAGCGAGCGCCACTACTGCCAGCTAAATAAAAGATTCAAACTACTGAAGGCACTAACTACTGATAGGGATAGTTAGCAAATGAAAGATATTAATAGAGAACAAACAATGTATTTACCTTAGTATCATCATATATAAATATAGCAGTTCACGACAAATTTCAAAACTCCGCCATCTCTCTCCCCACATCCACCACTGCTGGCGGCTCACCTCCAACTGCGCAACGCTACGCGCTGTTCACATCCAGCTGCCTAACACTACAATGGCAGACAACAATGCAAACTAGCCACAGACTGCACACAGCACAGCCAGTGATTTTCATATTGAGCGCTACGTAACGTTGCCAATAAGAAAACATAAACAGCCTACTTACATAGAGAAAACATAAACAGCCTACTTACAATTTAAGGCATGTGTCTACTAGGTGGCTGTTCGTCGAACAAGCCGTTGATAGCCTAACAAAGATCTCGGAGCCAATAGTAAGCTATTTTAAAAGTATAAATGAAACATCTAAAGCTTTTAACTTTTATTTTAGTGATGAGGATCTGGGCAAAATGTTGAAGCATATCTTAAACATTTTCTTACGTTGGGAACATGCTTTTGAAGGCCTCAAAGTATCTAGATATTTCTGATTTAACTACAATGTAGTCCTGTAATGCTACTGAAGCTTTGTTGAAGAAAATTTAGCAACGGAAAGATGACCAGTACACGCAAATTTTTAAATAAATTAGGTTCTGTCAGTCAGAAGAGAATCCAGAATTATCTTATTGAATTCTACGACATCTTTAATACTTACATTTTAAAAAATGTAAACATTTCTGACAGATGTACAGTTCGGTTCTTGCTCCCACTGTCGTTAAAGAATTCTGTTAATTTTAATTATTTTCAGAAAATGTTTACTCGCATTCAATTAGAAATAAATGAAGATAACCTATGTGATGAATTCCGTTCTTTGGAAGATATGATGAGTACGAAAATTTCTGTTGAGGGTAGTACTGTGGAAAAGTGGATATTTGTGATGAATGAAGCAGAGGCCAACGCTAGAAAAGCCCAGGGGATAAATAAGATTCTTGGCTTTGTTCTCAGTATACCAGCATCTAAAGCTCACAAAGCAAGAATATTGTCTTTGATAAACAGTCAATTGTCTGATGACAGGAACCGTTGTAATGCAGACTACTGGCCATTAAAATTGCTACACAACGAAGATGACGCGCTACAGACGTGAAATATATCCGACAGGAATAAGATGCTGTGATATGCAAATGATTAGCTTTTCAGAGCATTCACACAAGGTTGGCGCCGGTGGCGACACCTACAACGTGCTGACATGAGGAAAGTTTCAAACGGATTTCTCATACACAAACAGCAGTTGAGCTGCGTTGCCTGGTGAAACGTTGTGATGCCTCGTGTAAGGAGGAGAAATGCGTACTATCACGTTTCCGACTTTGATAAAGGTCGGATTGTAGCCTATCGCGATTGCGGTTTATCGTATCACGACATTGCTGCTCGCGTTGGTCGAGATCCAATGACTGTTATCAGAATAAGGAATCGGTGGGTTCAGGAGGGTAATACGAGACGCTGTGCTGGATCCCAACGGCCTCGTATCACTAGCAGTCGAGATGACAGGCATCTTATCCGCATGGCTGTAACGGATCGTGCACCCACGTCTCGATCCCTGAGTCAACCGATGGGGACGTTTGCAAGACAACAACCATCTGCACGAACAGTTCGACGACGTTTGCAGCAGCATGAACTACCAGCTCGGAGACCATGGCTGCGGTTACCCTCGACGCTGCATCACAGACAGGAGCGCCTGCGATGGTGTACTCAACGACGAACCTGGGTGCACGAATGGCAAAACGTCAGTTTTTTCGGATGAATCCAGGTTCTGTTTACAACATCATGATGGTCGTATCCGTCTTTGGCGACATCGCTGTGAACGCACATTGGAAGCGTGTATTCGTCATCGCCATACTGGTGTATCACTCGGCATGATGGTATGGGGTGCCATTGGTTACTCGTCTCGGTCACCTCTTGTTCGCATTGACGGCACTTTGAACACTCGACGTTACATTTCAGGTGTTTTACGACCCGTGGCTCTACCCTTCATTCGATCCCTGCGAAACCCTACATTGCAGCAGGATAATACACGACCGCATGTTGCAGGTCCTGTACGGGCCTTTCTGGACACAGAAAATGTTCGACTGCTGCCCTGGCCAGCACATTCTCCAGATATCTCACCAACTGAAAACGTCTGGTCATTGGTGGCCGGGCAACTGGCTCGTCACAATACGCCACTCACTACCCTTGATGAACTGTGGTATGGTGTTGAACCTTCATGGGCAGCTGTACCTGTACACGCCATCCAAGCTCTGTTTGACTGAATGCCGAGGCGTATCAAGCCGTTATTATGGCCAGAGGTTGTTGTTCTGGGTACTGATTTCTCAGGATCTATGCACCCTAATTGCGTGAAAATGGAATCACATATCAGTTCTAGTGTAGTATTTTTGTCCAATGAATACCAGTTATCATTTGCATTTCTTCTTGGTGTAGCAATTTTAATGCCCAATAGTGTAGATCTGATAAAAGCTGAGTTACAAATAATTGTTTATTTTGGTTACAAATGTGAAAGATTTGTAAACTTTTTAAAGAATGATTGTAGACTTCAGGCTACTGCCAATAATGTAAACGAATATAGTTTCAAATAAAAGAAATTCTGTAGACCTTTAGTTTGTAATTGTTGTGGAGAGGTTTTTTGGTTGGTTGAGGCAATAAGATAATTGCATTAGATCTATTCATTTTGTAGGATCAGAGGCTCACTTAATCTTGATAAAAATAATGTTCAACCCAAGTAATAGCAGATACGCACAAAAGAGCTTTTCTATACCGTTCACTGCTGACAAACAGTGGGCAGAAACAACAGAGCTTCTGGCCTGACAATGTGTACCGAAACAGCGTCAGGTAGGAGTCGCCACTGCACGGCTAACTGAATACTGCTGGCTCCCGCCGTCTGCAGTTTCCCGCCCTGTGTAAAGCCCGTCTCACACGGAGTAAGATTCGCTGCCATTTTACTTGCCGGTTCAAGCGTTGACCCCTAGATGGCTCCGTCGTCTGCTAGCCAGCTGTCCTCAGGGAGCTGCGATTGTTCTCCGTGATAGATCCCGAGCTGTTTTTCTTGTGAGGCTACTCGGGTTCCCAGCATGCTTCCTGCGCAGGCCAATCAGAAGTCCTGTTTGGCGACTGACGTCACAGCTTATACGGCGGAAACTCTGAGGCAAAGAGAGCGTCACACGCCCACCGACCGACCTGCTATTTTTCTCAAACGATTGTAAAGAAACTACTCGGATAAAATCATTGATTCTTGCTCATCTTATAGCTTCATTCGTCAGCTTCATGATGAACTGCCCGTCAATTCATTAATGATCATTTTTATTGTAATATTTTAGGATAAAGTAAAATTTCGGAAAGTTTTCGGTGAAAAACAGAGGTCGCTGTGAATTTGCGTTCAGTGCATGTTAGCTCACATGTTGTTGCGTATGAAATGTAGCTAACTTACTGAATTTTTCTTTAAACTGAGGGATAGTCCTATCTGTTACCAGACCAGTATAAAAAGCGCTTCGTTGCGAACTAGTTCGCCAGAGAAAAATCCAGAACGAAAATTTCCACAATCCCTCCCTCGTATCTCGTAAACGCTTTCAGATATCAAAACAAGACTCAGCCAAATGACAGTATGCAAAGAGGAGAGTATTTCGCGATATCATTTATATGTGAAACTTCCGTTTCTACCGCGATACTCAAGTGACTACAAATCTTTTTTCAGTGAAATGAGGTCATATTTAAGCGCCATCGATAGCTGGTGAAATGAGAATTACTGTGTGTTTGAAACAATATACGTGAAAAAATTACAGTTTATTTTATATCGAGAATGGGGATTTTCGTGAACTATTGACATGTCTTTACATCAGGTGCTGTTTTCTGATTCTGTCGCAATTTCAGCTGCATTAGAATGTTAGTGAAATGAATATTTATAAACTAAGCTGTATTTTGGCGAAAGAAACCGATTAATGTGGCAACAAGGAGTCTTAGATATTACTCAAAAGTCATCAACGCTTCTCTGAATAAAAGTAATGATGATGAAATTAGGGAAAAATAAATCGCTACTTCTGCTGAAATTTTGGCGGAATCATATGTCCCAGTGTATTTGTAATAACGAATGATATGGACTGAAGCGGTACAATAGATTTTATTTCTATATCTCAACAATATAAGAAATATGAAAACAGTTAACAGCACATAACATGGCATCTTCTCATTCCTCTTCCTATACAGAATGAGGGAGCGTACTTTTTCACGACAAATATGTTTTAGTTTGTCAAAGATATCGCTATCTGTTTATAACCTGGTAGGTTGTAGAGTCAATTTTGGAAATTTACATGTGTTCATATTTTTCAGATCATTAAGATACAGAAATGAGATACTTTGGGCAGTGGTAATCGACATCATTCATTATTAAACACATAATTGTGGTACAGGATTCTACTGAACTTTCAATAGAAGTATCGATTTCTTTCCACCAGACTTCTTATTCTCTTTCCTTCAGAGAGACGTTTATCAGTGGCGAGTTTTGAAGAACACTTTAAGTTCCCTTGTTCCCACATTCAGATCTGCTTCTTTCGCCAAAACGGAGCAGAGTTTGTAAATATTCATATCACTAAAATTCTAATACAGTTGAAATTGCGACAGAACAATAAAACAGCAACTGATGGAAATACAAGTCAATATTACATGGAAATGCCCATTCTCTGTATAAAAATAAAGTGAAATTTCCTCACACATGTAGTACCAAACGCACAGTATTTCTCGTTTCAGCAGTTATCAATGGCCCTTAAATATTACGTCATTTCACGCCTATCGCTAGATAGGCAATTTTCGCCCACTAATCACATGGCGAAATACTCTCTCTTTGCCTACTATAATTTGCCAAAATCTTGTTTCAATATTTGAAACGATTTACGAGATACGAGCAATGTTGGGAATATTTCTTTCCGGCATTTTCGCAGCGCGCGAGTTCACGACGAATCGCTTTATATATGATTCATTTTCTCGAGATACGTAGGAACATCATAGAAAGTATAAAGAAAAATTCAGTATCTTAGCTACATTTCGTTTGCAACAACAAATGACCTAATATGCACTGAATGTAAATTCATGCCGGCCACGGTGGCCGAGCGGTTCTAGGCGCTACAGTCCGGAACCGCGCGACTGCTACGGTCGCAGGTTCGAATCCTGCCTCGGGCATGGATGTGTGTGATGTCCTTAGGTTAGTTAGGTTTAAGTAGTTCTAAGTTCTAGGGGACTTATGACCTCAGCTGTTGAGTCCCATAGTGTTCAGAGCCATTTGAACCATTTTGTAAATTCATAGCCACGTCTGTTTTTCACTGTAAACTTTTCCGAAATACTTGCAGTAGTTTACTCCAACCTAAAATATTACAATAAGTATGAATATTAAGGGACTGATAGGCAGCTCATCATGAAGCTGACGGATGAAGCTATAGCACTTGCGAGAATCAATTTTTTTACCGAATAGTTTCTTCACAATAGGTTGAGAAAGACTGCAGTTCGATCGGCTCGTGCCCCCTGCCGTTCATGAAGTCGACAGCCAGCTAGCCCTGCGCCGAAACATACACCATGTGAGACGTTCAGGGTGCGAGGTATGGCGGCAGCTGTGCGCGCCATCTAGCAAACTTACCTGTGAGACGGTCGCGGTGGTGCCTTAGGAAAAGACTATCTTCCCTGGCCATTCTCGTACAACATAAACCTCTGCTCCGTCTCTAACGACTTCTGGTCGATGGGACGTTAAATCCTAGGTTTCCCTTTTCTTTATTACGTTGGCAGTCGTCACTGACCCAAATAGCGGAAATTGCTGTCATACTCTGCAAACATATTGTTGTTAGCTTTGCATCGATTACACAGGCTGATTGGGACACCGCAGCTTTGAATGTAACATTTTTGTGCATCGAGGGGCATTCCGTGAGTAAAGCGACGCATTTCCTTCACGGCAAGTTCCGGTTACAAAAATGCGGAAGTAGTTGTGGCACACCGTGGAATATTCGCACTTCAGCCCCTCTAGTTTCATGAAGTTCCTATAGCTGGCGCCGTTGTACTTAGCCTTCAAAATGGCGTCTGTATCAAAACTGTATCCCAAGTAGAAAGATGTCACTGAGTTTCTTTTGGTGGAAAGCCAGAGCATCACAGATATTTATAGACGCTTGCAGAATGTCTCCCGAGACCTGGCAGTGAACAAAAACACGGTGAATCGTTGGACGAGGCGCCTGTTACCATCGGAAGGTTGCGCAAACCCGTCCGTTTCCTCGCGTGCCGGCCAACCACACACATTTGTGACTCCTGCAATATTGGAACGAGAGGACACTGTCACTATTAGTGAGAGGCAGATCACAATCAAACACGCCGTAGCAGGCAGCTGTGGCCGAGCGGTTCTAGGCGCTTCAGTCCGGAACCGCGCTTCTGCTGCGGTCGCAGGTTCCAATCCTGCCTCGGTCACGGATGTGTGTGATGTCCTTAGGTTAGTTAGGTTTAAGTAGTTCTAAGTCTAGGGGACTGATGACCTCAGATGTTAAGTCCCATAGTGCTCAGAGCCATTTCAACCAAACACGCCGCTGCACAACTGCGCGTCTCTGTTTGTAGTGCTGATACATTCGACCACCATTTGGGATACTGGAAAATGTCCGCTGCGTTCCTCACCATCTAACAGAAGACCGTGAAGAGCAACGAAGAACCATCAGTGCGGAATTGCTTCCGCATTACGTGGGTGAGCGTGACAAGTTTTTGTCGAACATCGTCATAGGTGATGATACATAAGTTCATCACGGCGAACTGGAACCCTCTGAGTGTCGCTACATCTGTCCGAATAAAATGTTCAGATCTGCACCTTCAGCCGCTGAAGTCAAGGCGGCCTTCTTCTGGGACCCTAAAGGGATTATTCTGTTTGATGTCCTCCCTCGTGCTGCAACGATCAACTCTGAAATGTACTGTGCTACCCTCATGAAACTGAAGAAACGATTTCAGCGTGTTCGTCGTCACAAAAATGCAAACGAACTACTGCTCCTCCGTGGTAACACGAGGCTTCACACAATTCCGCGCACCCGAGAGCAGCTCACAAAACTTTACTGGACTGTTCTTCCTCATCCACCTTACAGCTAGGATCTCGTAACTTACGACTTCCATCAATGAAAGATGTGCACCACCCGACAACATGGATGATGCGGGGGTCATTGATGCAGCGAGTTGTTAGCTCCGACCAGTAGGTATCGTAAGGTCGTCACAATGAAGGAATATTATGTTGAGGAATAGGATAGAGTGGGATATAACATGGTGTATACGACTCCCTAAAAAAACCAGCCTGGTTTCAGAAAAAAATGAGTTGCATTATTTATTGTAACGCCCCTCGTAGATAACACATTTAAGGTTCGTATGAGCTGCTTCACATTCTGCGGTTTCCACCAAATTTATGGAAGCAACTACACAAACTACCTCCGAACTCCCTCTCGCTCACTCCACAAGCAAACTACTGCAGAAAATTCTGCTAGTATTACAGTGCGCCTAGATGCTCTGCTGAGAGCTACAGTATCTGATCAAAAGAATACGGACGCCTATTAGTGGGCATTAGAGTAGGGTGTGCCCAACCACCGCGTTTATGACGGTTTTAACTGTGCTAGGAACACTTTCAGTGATGTGCCTGAATGTTTCTGAACGAATGACCCACCATTCTTCCTCAGGAGCCGAAATCAGAGCAGCTAGTGATGTTGTACACTGCTTCCTTGAGCGAACTCAACATTCTCACCCCTCCCTAAGGTGTTCCAGTCGGTTCACGTCTACCCATTTCAGGAATGTTATTGTCCACAAACCACTGCCTCAGTGATCCTGTTTTAGGACGAAGTCCGTTGTCATGCTGATGAAAGCAAACACCGTCTCCAGGCGGTTCCTCTACTGGGCGCGTTACACAATGCTGCAAGATGTGTTCGTATCCTTCCGCATTCACTGGACTCGCATTCGGGAGGACGACGGTTCAATCCCGCGTCCGGCCATCCTGATTTAGGTTTTCCATGATTTCCCTAAATCGCTCCAGGCAAATGCCGGGACGGTTCCTTTGAAGGGGCACGGCCGACTTCCTTCCCTAATCCGATGAGACCGATGACCTCGCTGTCTGGTCTCCTTCCCCAAACAACCCAACCCAACCCCTTCCGCATTTAGGGTTTTCTTAAGCACAATAAACGGACTACACGCTAACAATGAAAAATGCGTCCATACCGTAACACCACATCTTCGGTTCTTCACTGTTATCTATACACATGACAGCATTTTAAGTTCTCCAGGCATTCGCAAAACCCAAACCCTTCCATTGGATTGCCGCAGGGTATAGCTTATTCATCACCCCAAATCAGTCGACTGGCAGTCATACGCTGTCCAATGTATTCACTTGTTGCACCATCTTAAGTATCTCTTAGCATTTACTATAGAAATGTGTGGCTTACGAGGAGCTGATCGACCATTGCACCCCACTGTTTTAACACCCTGCACGTAGTCATTGTTCTAGCCAGGCTGCTGGTAGCACTTTGTAACTCGGGTCTGATTCATTCCACTGTTGATCGAAGCAGACGAAATGAATTAAAATTTGCGCTGCGGCTGGGACTCGAACGCGGGTCTTCTTACATGCTAGGCAGAAATGCTAACCATTACACCACCAACTACCTAAGTTGAGTGCTCTCCCAAACACACACTATTTTTTCCCTTACATATTGTCACTACTGCCTAGCAAGCAAGGAGACCCGGGTTCGAGTCCCGACCGCAGCACAAATTTTAATTAATTTCGTCTGCTTCGATCATTATCGTAGATAATAGAAAGAGACTTAAATGTCTCAGTGAAACATTTAATTATAAGATCATTCCGCTGTTGTCTTGCGTCGTTTCGCATTCACCCTGCGGAATGCTCGATGGTGCCTGTCTGTCGTTATGTGAGATCTTCCTCGTCTTGTTTTAGTTGCTCCTTCGCGCTTTCACTTCACAATGACGCCACCAACAGTCGACTTGGGCCGCTATAGAAGGGTTCAAATGTCCCTGATTGTTTTGTTACTCACAAGGGAAACTCCCTATCGCAACCCCCTCAGATTTAGTGGTAAGAGGGCCCAGCGGACAGCCCATCAAAAACGGAACACAAGCATGGAAACAGGAAGATGGTATACTGAACTGTGGAAAAAAGCAAAATAGAAGTGCAGTAAACAGTAGGCTGAAACAGCAGAAGCGTCGTGGTTCAGTACTCGATTCCCAGCTGAATCGGAGATTTTCTCCGCTCAGGGACTGTGTGTCGTGTTGTCCTAATCATTATCATATCATCAGCCTGCACGGTAGCTCAGGGTGTTCGGTCAGAGGGTTAGCTACCCTCTGTAACAAAAAAAATGAGCGAACAGATCAACGGAGAACCTAAATGAGTGTCATCGGAGTCCGCCCAGAACAAATTCAACGAACAATATAGAACAAAATGAGATTTAGAAAAATAATAAAAAAAGTAGTTGTGGTATTGGACTACGATGTGTGTGAGCCGTGCTCAAAACTCCCTCCTGCCAATTTTTTCCCCTTTTTCGCTGTTCGCGGTATTCAAATTTGGGTGTGAGTCGTGTTGACACGTCCGTTTGCAACAGTGAGGTGTGAGCGAGGACCTGTAATGTCAGTTGACTCTACACAACTACTCCATTAGTAGCCAAGAGGAAGTGGATTTCGAAGGGTAACTGCAAACGTTTGATGACAAGGCGACAAGTTAACCGAATCCTCCAGCGGAAAATATGTCTGGTGTGTCATACGCGGTATTAGCGACAGTACGTGTGTCATATGATAGGAATATCTTACCGAAGCACCTAGCTTCTACGCTTGGTAGGTGAGAGAGATATGCCTCCTTGCTCGACTCAGGTGTTCGTATGAATGTGAATGTCATCACTGTCAAGGAAATGACGTAACCGTAATAGTTTGTCACATAAGCTGCAATAAATGAACGCAACAGTTTCACGATCACCTAGTTTCTCTGCGCTCTGTCAAAACACATGTTTTAACGGTTTTAAAGCTGCGTTCCGTTTTTGAAGTTTTGGCTCTTGAATTCCTTTCTTGTAACGTAGTTCACACCCGTTTATTTGTTTTTTTTTTTTCATTTTTGTGAGAAGTCTATGTGGTATCTCGCCTGCTCTCACAATTAATCACGTTTACTTGCGACGGTAACATATTCTTACCACATGACTCATATTCTCTGTTGTATAGTATGGCAACTGCCCAGACTACAGAAAGAGAACAAACGTTTCAGTGACTGGACGGACAGTTCATAATGTTGTGAAAAAATAAATAAATAAAAACGAAACGGTACAAAGCAGTTTTTTACAGTATTCGTGCGTTCCATAGTTCACCACTGTGACCACTTAACCACGACGCTGCGATTACTGGAACACACTCAACATTGCATTTGTTGAGCTTGGACCGTTAACAGTTCAGTACACTTTCTTCCTGTTTTCATGCTTGATCTGTGTTCAGTTTTTGACGGGCTATCCACTGGGCCATCTTACGGCTAAATCTGACGGTGCTTCCATGGGGAGTTACCCTTGTCAGATGACATCCAGTCATCCAGTGACTGGCCCACGTTCGGAATCACAGAGCTCATCCAACCAATCCATTCTGCTGTTACCGCTTCTCTATGGACAGCACAGTACTCCTCGCCAGCTTTCACACTGGTGGCGTCTGACTGTCTGTATATATATATATGGTCACTCCAAAAGAAATTCACGCTATTTTTCTAAAAGTAACGTTTTCGTTCTGCCTGTGTGAAAGTTTTACAGTGCGTAGATACATCCTTCCCGCTTGTTTTCGAACTTAGTTCAACGTGTTACCGTGAGTGGCGCCGTCACAGCATGTCTTCAAGATGGCTGCTACACTTGACGTTCGTCAGAAGCAACGTGCTGTCATAGAATTCCCGTGCTGTGAAAACGAGACAGTGGGAAACATCCACAAGAGGCTGGAAAAGGTGTACGGAGACGCTGCTGTCGATCGCAGTACAGTTAGTCGGTGGGCAAGCAGGTTACGTGATGAAAGCGGGCGCGGCAATATTGAGGATTGTCCTCGCAGCGGCAGGCCTTGTACTGCACACACTCCAGACAATGTGCAGAGAGTTAACCAACTGGTGACTGCTGACAGATGCATCACAGTGAACGAGTTGTCACGCTACGTTGGGATAGGGGAAGTAAGTGTTTGCAGAATACTGAAAGTGTTGGCGTTAAGAAAGGTTTGTGCCAGGTGGGTTCCCTGAATGTTGACAGTGGCTCACAAAGAAACAAGAAAAACGGTATGCAGCGAACTTTTGGAACAGTATGAGAATGGTGGAGACGAATTTATAATGAAACGAACACCCTTAGCTGCTTACAGGCGTTGACATACATCTTAGTATATATATGGAGATGAATTTCTTGGTAGAACTGTGCCAGGTGATGAAACATGGCTCCATCATTTTTCACCAGAGACGAAGAGGCAATCAATGGAGTAGCATCATGCAAATTCACCCAAGAACAAAAATTTAAAACCGCACCTTCTGCTGGAAAAGTTATGGCTATGGTGTTTTTCGATTCTGAAGGACTCTTGCTTGTGGACATCATGCCAAGTGGAACCACCATAAATTCTGATGCATACCTGATGGCACTGAAGAAACTTCATGCTCGACTGAGTCGTGTTTGACCACATCGGCAAAAGCAGGATGTTTTGCTGTTGCACGACAATGCACGGCCACATGTCAGTCTAAAAACCACGGAAGCGGTCACAAAACTCGGATGGTCAACACTGAAACACCCGCCTTACAGTCCTCACCTGGTTCCATGTAACTATCATCTCTTTGAGAAACTGAAAGACTCTCTTCGTGGAACAAGGTTTGAAGATAATGATTCCCTTGTGCACGCTGCCAAACAGTGGCTCCAACAGGTTGGTCCAGAATTTTACCATGCGGTTATACAGGCATTGGTACCAAGATGGCGTAAGGCAGTTGAGAGAGATGGAAATTATGTGGAGAAATGAAAATATTGTTCCTAAAGGATGTATCTACACACTGTAAAACTTTCAAACATAGAGAATAAAAGATGGATTTTAAAAAAATAGTGTGCATTTTTTTGGAGTGACCCTCGTATATAGGGTTTATTCTCTTTCTTTCTATATCTCTTTACAGAGAATTTCGGAATACACGTTTATCACCGGACGTTTACTCTAAACATATCGGAATTACTCGTTCCATAGTCGTGGTATAAATTCCTCTCATACTCAGTACGGCCTTGTCAGAACTTCTATTACACTAACACAAGAATTTCGTCATCTGTTCTGTAAAGGTGACTATCTGGAAAGATATGATCCTGCATATAATGAATACTTCTTTCGATCGTTTCGGAAAGGCTTTTCTCAGATTTTTTGGTAAAAATGTTCTCTTGTTGTCGTGGCCGTCAAGGGACTGATGAATCATACTGTGATAAACAGACCTCCCTCCGGCAAGTAATACTGACATAGGAGGCCACCATTATTTTCATTCATTTCTGAAAGGTCCTTTCTCCTGGGGAGGGGGCAATTCAAGAGAGAATCGTCATTGTTTGTACGCTGAAGAGCCAAAGAAACTGGTACACCTGCCCAATATTGTGTAGGGCCCCCTCGAGCAAACCGAAGTCCCGCAACGGCACATTGTATGGAGAAATGAAAATATTGTTCCTAAAGGAGGTGCTGGAGGGAATTGACACCGTGAATCCTGCAGGGCTGTCCATAAATCCGTAGGAGCACGAGAGGGTGGAGATCTCTTCTGAACAGTGCGTTGCAAGGCATCCCAGATATGCTCAATAATATTCATACCTGGGGAGTCTGGTGGCCATCGGAAGTGTTTAAACTCAAAAGACTGTTCCAGGAGCCACTCTGTAGCATATCTGGACGTGTGAAGTGTCGCGTTGTCCTGCTGGAATTGCCCAAGTCGGAATACACAATGGACATGAATGGTTGCAGGCGATCAGATAAGGATGTTTACGTACGTGTCACATGTCACAATCGCATCTAGACGGATCAGGGATCTCATTTCACTCCAACTGCACATGTCCCACACTATTTCAGAGCCTCCACCAGCTTGAACAGTCCCTTGCTGACGTGCTGGGTCCATGGATTCAGGAGGTTGTCTTCATGCCCGCACACTTCCATCCGCTCGATACAATTTAAAACGAGACTCGTCTGACCAAGCAACACGTTTACAGTCGTCAACAGTCCGATGTCGGTGTTGACGGGCCCAGACGAGGCTTAAAACTTTGTGTCGTGAAGTCATCAAGGCTAAACGAGTGGGCCTTCGGCTCTGAAAGCCCATATCGATAATGTTCCGTTGAATGGTTCGCTCGCTGATGGCCGTGCGTTGAAATCTGCAGCAATTTGCGTAAGGGTTGCACTTCTGTCACGTTGAACGATTATCTTCAGTCGTCGTTGTTCACGTTCTTGCAAGATCTTTTTCCGGCCACAGCGATGTCGAAGATTTGATGTTTTACCGGATTCGTGATTTTCAGTTTACACTCGTGAAACGGTCGGACGGGAAAATCCCCACCCCACTCCATCGCTACCTCGGAGACGCTGTGTCCCATCGCTCGTGCGGCGACTATAACACCAGGCACAAACTCACTTACATCTTGATAACCTGCCATTGTAGCAGTAGTAACCCATCTATCAACTGCGCCAGACACTTGGCTTACATAGCCGTTGCTGATCCCAGCGCTGTGTTCTGCCTTCTTACACATACCAGTATTTGAATACGAACGCCTGTACCAGTGTCTTTGGCGTTTCAGTGTATATTGTGCTAGACACCACAAATCTGAAGCTCACATTGCAAATACGGAGAAAATTTTATGTTTCAACTGATTTTGGCCTAATTTATGCTCCATGAAGTCTCAAAGGCAGCGAGCAGTCCTGCTTGTTATCCGCAGTTTAGCACAGATCAAACCACTTACATGTGGTGACCAACTTTGATTTCGTAGCAGAACGCATGTAAAACATACTTCTCTCCTAAGTGGGACGCAACAAAACGTCTGAATCCTCTCTAAAGTCCAGTGTGGAACGGAAATGTTCAAATCAAATATAACAAGTTAGAAAACACCAAGAAGGCTATAAAATACATCCCAAAATGGTACAAATGGCTCTGAGCGCTGTGGGACTTAACATCTGAGGTCAACAGTCCCCTAGGACTTAGAACTACTTAAACCTAACTAACCTAAGGACATCACACACACCCATGACCGAGGCAGGATTCGAACGTGCGACCGTAGCGGTCGCCCGGTTTCAGACTGAAGGGCCTAGAAACGTTCGGCCACAACGGTCGGCTAAATACATCCCAGGAAAATACGTACAATATTATTAAAATTTACTAAAGGAAACTAGTGTCATGGATAATCCAGTGCGTATAACAGTTTTTAACGAGGTAAACTCGTTTGTATCTGATGCAGAAACAAAGAGATTTCTGAATTCATTGCTAAAAGTCATATGATTAATAAAACTCGCAAGCTTACAGTCTTTCTGTTGAACATAAAGTACTAAATTCATTGCGTAATTTCACTGATGATGTAAAAGGAATAGTTCATCAGGAACAGTAATTTGATTTTAAAACATAGTTTGTCTTTTTTCGACACCATAGTGATTGATTATGGGACCTTTTAGAAACGATCGATTCGTTAATTATGATCTAACTAAACGACGGATCTGTGCTGGTGTAAAGCTTTAGGTGAAGCAAGTGAAGCCCGTACTCCTCAGCTTTTACGATGGATTACTCGCACTCCGAAAAAAAAAAAAAAACAACTGCAAAGCACTATCAAGACCAGGAAGAAGCTGTTGCGATAATGAAAATTTGTCTGCGTTTGATCCACATTGCACAAAGCGCTCGGACATGGAAATTAATGGCAGTCGTCTCAGCCGTTAAAATGGGCGCTATTGAGTACGTAGTAGCGCAGACGTGAGTATTGTAATTGTGAAAATTCGTCGGTATTCCAGCTTTGCAGCATGAAGCACCCCGTCGCGGAACGATTGTGTAGGTATCTGACGCTTTGAAATGGCCTAGATTCGCAACACGTGTTGCACTTGAGTTTAATGTTTTGCATTAATCAGTGGAATGTCTGCTTTACGTGCCCCGAGTACCATGCAAATTGTTACACAATAATTACCTGGGCTGAAGCCCAATCCGCTTTACAAGGCGAGAACCTGGTTGAAGGGTGTTGCATTCCGTTCGGAAACATTTTAACGTGCTTTAAAGCCCGTCTTTGAAAGATGACTGATTCGTCCGTAACACAATACTCTTGAATTTTTAAATGTTTCGGTAGGCTACACACGCTTTGACGGACTCGTGCTGAACAACTGCAAAAAGTATTGTAAAACATTGTTTTGCCTTCCATTAAATTTAAAAGTGATTTCGGTGTTATATATGCAGGAGTTCTAATTCTACGAAATTCTGAGCGAATTAGTGACAGTTAAAAACTAATTCGTTAATATGCAATTATAATACTAAAGATTTTTATACATTTTATTGCCATACCACAATTTTTTATTAATTTTGTTCTTCGTATTTTACAGCTTTTGTGATCACTCTTCTAATTTCCGTGCCTGGCGTGAAGTCAAGACACTCTGCTGTTTTAGTCACTGCCCTACAGAAATTACTCCATCCTTAGCTTTTTATCGAAGTATTACTATCAATGTTGTCTTTTATTCCTTCAAATACAAGATATGTGTTTCAGAAAAGCAGAGCGTCATTTCTTTTCATGTATCGTTACGTTACCATCTCTTCTGGTCGAGGAACTGTCAGAGAACAGCAAACTTATTATTCCTTAGCGTGGGTAGCCAAAAATTTGAGAGTTGGAAAATCGTTTTTCTCAAAGTAAAATATGTTCATTTCATGCAGACATACTGTAGTTGTAACGTAACATACGACAGGATAAGAGGATCGAGTTGGAGGTTCATTCTCATGTTTTTTGTAAGAAGATATAAGTTAAAAGTGGTAGAAAATTATGGTGATCACGAGAGTGGAAAAATCGTACGGTAAGAGAAAATAATGTTATTAAGACTGCAACTGTGATACGAAATGTTCGAAATGTTGCAAATTAAAATAGTCTGTTTCGCAACTTCGTTGGTGATGTGAACACACTTCAGCTACAGAAAGAAATCCACATTTATGTTACTGAATAAGTATTTTCTAACATTAGGAACGCATCACCCTAGCTTATAATTACACTACACCGTATCTTAGCTGAATGATTTACTTTTGTGTATCGTTACTAATATTTCCCAGTACCACAGATATCGTTCTTGCTACTGAAACATAAAGAGTGAAAACGACGTGGATTCGAAAATGCACATAGTTGGACGTTTCCTTAGACCGGGTTACTGTTGCAGAAATTGGTCTGTAATATACATATTACCATTTCTTGGCCGGTGTGACCGAGCGGTTCTAGGTGCTTCTGTCTGGAACCACGCGAATCCTGCCTCGGGCATGGATGTCTGTGAAGTCCTTAGGTTAGTTAGGTTTAAGTAGTTCTAAGTTCTAGGGGACTGGTGACCTCAGATTTTAAGTCCCATAGTGCTCAGAGCCATTTGAACCATTTTTGAATAGTGCATTTACTTTTTTATAGACGCCATAACATACGTATTTCGTGCTAGGTGACAGACAAATGTCTTCCGAATGCTACTGAAAAACCCAAAGTTCTCTTCGGTTAATGACTGAGTAAGTGCTAGGTGCGAAACGTTTGACCACGGGATATGGGTTAACCTCTTTTTATGGTTTCCGCAGATCTACAAGACAACCTATAGGAGATGAGTGCACGACGTGGAATACCAGCGAAGGCCTGTTTGCATGCATGGATCAAATGACGGTGTATGTAAAATCTGGAAGACTCTTTTAACCAGAAGTAAATGATAAATAGGCAGTGATGATATCTTTTAAGCGACACTGGGGGCTGAATGATCGTTGAGCACACCGAATACGAATAATTGTTCGAATCTGAGCCACAGGTCTCTCAGCAACGGAGCGTGTTAATTGTCGCACATAGCTGTACGTAAACGTGAAACAGGCCCATACCAATCCCATTGTCTATCGACTATAGTTTCGTCTGAGAACAAGCGCTGATCCAAGGTTGAGGGAAGTTACAACGTGTTTATAGGCTTTACATATACGAGTTTACAAATTTCACAACTAACTTTGCATGGGGGCTTAATTATATAATGAATGCAAATATTTTTAATTTTTTGATTTTGTAGCTGTCTGTTCGATTACGAAGTCTCGTAAACGGTTGGCCCTGACTAGTTTTAGTACGCAATCTGACTGCATAGAATAACAACAAAGAATGAAAGAAAATTTCCGTTAATACAATTAATTAATTAAGTCCCCAGCAACTATAAAACCTACGAAACCAAAACACAAGTGTAATTGTTCTGTGTGTGGAAGTGTGATTCAACGTACACATCTGGCACGATTCTTCTTCGATAAGACAAGAAATTTTAAATACCATTTATACTGAAGTAATTAAAAAAATAGAAATACTATAATTGCGCAAGAAAACCAGAATTACACTCTAATACAAGAACACAAGCCAGATGCTTTATTGACTGAACCTGTAATGACGCCTTATTTAAGACATTGAAATAATAAAAAAAAAGGATTTTTTTTTTACGTTCATATATATTGACGAAAAGCACTCTGATCATTAAAATATCTCCATTCGAACAACATCTGCTGTCTAGCCCATCAAACAACTGCATAAAACATGGAACAAGCACTCCCTACTACAACATCTCAACACCGACTCACTACTACTACATCTCGATAAGCACTGACTACTGCCACATCTCGACAAGCACTGCCAGTGGAGGCGGCGGAATAAAACTCTTTGGCGCAATCTCTGGCGCTGTGGCTCAGTGTAGCCACCTTTCAACTTTCGTAGAATAAAATACCGGCAGTACGAAAACGAAGGGTCTCGAATGTGGCGAGGAATTCTAGAACTTACGAGATACATTTCACGCTGAGGACGGGCCGACGTGTGTGAGCTTGCGGCCTGACCGCTAACACTGCAGCCTGATAGAGGCTGCCCTACTTGCTGTCAACAACGCCTCCGGCTACCTGTGCTATGAGCTGTGTGCGCCTCTTTTGTAGGTGCCGTGTGCTTTTGTTGGTGTCGTGGGACTAAAGGCCAAGCAGTTTTGCACAGTGGGTTGTCCCATCAGAGTCTCCCTCACTGTAGATTTGCGTCAATCGTTCATCAGCAGCGGATGTGTTGTCACCGTCTTTCACCGCAGTGCCCTCTCGAACAGCCTCCGTTTCCATACAGCTTTACAGACCTAAGCCACCGGGTGGTTATCTTAAAGTGCAGCTCCTCACGGAGGTCCAGTGTGGGCGCGATAATGTGGAACCGATCGACGCTGGAAAAAAATTAGTTACAACTGTGGCCACCAGGTGCAAATCAGGCGCTGAACATTGTTTGTATGTAAATCTCTGTATAAAGTAAAGTATGGCCATCCTATTCACCTGCGTTTGCCGCTGTCCGCCGTTCAGGATTGGCTGAAACCCCGGCACGTGACATTAGCGGCCATTGTGAGCCCAAGCGTTACGTGTGAGGCATAGGAAGAGTTGTGTATTTTCGTTGTTTTAAGTAGAATAATGCCTCAGTGCTGTGCTTTTGGCTGTTCGTGTCGAGGCGAAAAGGGAGGCAAACTGTACAGAATTCGTTGCGAAGGGAGAGATGCAACGGGAAGGAGAATATGGCTGATGAAAATCAGCAGAGCCAACTGGCATACCACAAGAGACTCTCGCTCATGTGCGGTTGTTTACTCATTGCTGCAAATTATCGTAAGGTTTAAGATTCACTTTGTGTCAAACTTTCTATATTTTGACTCACTTCTTGATCGGATTTGGGCATCATTACATGTCATTAGCCTAAAGATGGTCAAGTTTGTTTTTAAAAGGTACGTCGTTTTCAAGCCTTTTTTTTTTTTTTTGGACAAACACTAGCAAAAGCGACGCGTTTCTAGTATATCTGCAATGTACCGACTGATATAAACTATAATAGAGTATTTTTTGCAGTACGAAAGATGAAATGGGTAAACGTTGTTTTTCATTTCGTAGTTAGTGTGTAAGCCTAACTGTTGAAGCCGGCCCGAGTGGCCAAGCGGTTCTAGGCGCTTCAGTCTGGAATGTTTGGATGTTTTAGTATATATTGTTGCGTCCTCCGAAAAATACGCTATTGTGGCTATCTGTACTTTAAAGATCAATTAACAACGCGACGTTTTCATTAAGGTTCTTGAAAATAACTGGTGTGATAATGATGTGCCTCTTTAAAGTACCCATTACTTGCATATAATAGAATAGGCCTACCGTTTCCACAAACATTGAAATTAATTAACAGAAATGCATAGTTGAGTTGCAGCTTAGAGATAAAACTGCCACTGTTAGCACATAAAACGAAAAATAGTGAGTGGTACTGTACAAAGTTGTCATGACTGTTAAAAAATTTGACCTGATTGACTGTACATTATGCTTTAAACTTATATTTAGGACGCTCACAATAATACGAGTAAATTGTACTTTTTTTCACGCAGTATAATGTAAAAAAAATTTTTGTACTATGCATGTACGTAACCTACGACCTTTCATTCAATAACTATTAACGTTACCAGTAGGCTAGTAGTAGTAGTAGTAGCTTTATTCATCCATAGATCTCTTTTTACAAGGGTATAGGACCTGTTAATGGTAATATTACTGTGGCAACTTGGCCGCTAATCTACATTGTATTAACATGAATACAGTTGTTACTGTTTCCTACAACCTATTTTTGATCGTAGGCCTAGTTTTATTCGGACACATTCTAAAAATATTGTATTCTCTTGTACTTTCGTAATCATTCTCCTAATGCCACAGAATAATTTACACACAATATTTTATGGGATAGATCTGACAAAAATATAAAGCGTATGTGATCATATAGACACGTTTATTAATTCTATTTACTAAGATATCGCTCATATATACACCAATGGCCATTAAAATTGCTAAACCACGAAGATGACGTGCTACAGACACGAAATTTTACCTACGGGGAGAAGACGCTGTGATATGCAAATGATTGGCGTTTCAGAACATTCACACAAGGTTGGCGCCAGTGGCGACACCTACAACGTGTTGACATGGGGAAAGTTTCCAACCGATTTGTCATACACAAATAGCAGTTGGCCGGCGTTGCCTGGTGAAACGTCGTTGTGATGCCTCGTGTAAGGAGGAGAAATACGTACTATCAAGTTTCCGACTTTGATAGAGGTCGGATTGTAGCTTATTGCGATTGCGGTTTATCGTATCGCGACGTTGGTGCTCACGTTCGTCGAGATCCAATGAATGTTAGCAGAATATGGAATCAGTGGGTTCAGGAGGGTAATACGGAACGCCGTGCTGGATCCCAACGGCCTCGTATCAATAGCAGTCGAGATGACAGGCATCTCATCCTCATGGCTGTAACGGATCGTGCAGCCACGTCTCGATCCCTGAGTCTACAGATGGGGACGTTTGCAAGACAACAACCATCTGCACGAACAGTTCGACGACGTTTGCGGCAGCATGGATTATCAGCTCGGAGACCATGGCTGCGGTTACCCTTGACGCTGCATCACAGACAGGAGCGCCTGCGATGGTGTACTCAACGACGAACCTGGGTGCACGAATGGCAAAACGTCAGTTTCTTCGGATGAATCCAGGTTCTGTTTACAGCATCATGATGTTCGCATCCATGTTTGGCGACATCGCGGTGAACGCACATTGGAAGCGTGTACTCGGCATCGCCATACTGGCGTATCACCCGGCGTGACAGTATGGGGTGCCATTGGTTACGCGTCTCGGTAACCTCATTCGCACTGACAGCACTTTGAGCAGTGGACGTTACATTTCAGATGTGTTACGACCCGTGGCTCTACCCTTCATTCGATCCCTGCGAAACTCTACATTTCAGCAGGATAATGCACGACTTCAGATTGCAAGTCCTGCACGGACCTTTCTGGATACAGAAAATGTTCGACTGCTGCCACGTTCTCCAGATCTATCACCAATTGGAAATGTCTGGTCAATGGTGGGCAAGCAACTGGCTCGTCACAATACGCCAGTCACTACTCTTGATGAACTGTGGTATCGTGTTGAAGCTGCATGGGCAACTGTACCTGTAAACGCCATCCAAGCTCTGTTTGACTCAATGCCCAGACGTATCAAGGCCGTTATTACGGACAGAGGTGGTTGTTCTGGGTAGTGATTTCTCAGGATCTATGCACCCAAATTGCATGAAAATGTAATCACATGTCAGTTCTAGAATAATATATTTGTGCAATGAAGACCCGTTTATCATCTGCATTTCTTGTTGGTGTAACAATTTTAATGGCCAGTAGTGTATTTGAATCCAATGCTTTATTTCGTATAGCAAACGAGACATTGGGCAAATTTTGGTAGTACCAATTAGAAGGAATAAGAAGTAAGCCGATATAGAGCTTTAAATAAGGGATGGATTTTTCCTTGACCTTGCGAACTAATATTGGTTCCCTTTTGTCCCGCTGACTATTGGATAAGACCAATTTAACGGTAATTACGAAAACAAGTGTTCAAACTCGATACTGCAACAAGAGTTGCGAAATCTAAAAATGGTTCAAATGGCTCTGAGCACTATGGGACTTAACATCTGACGTCATCAGTCCCCTAGACTTAGAACTACTTAAACCTAACTAACGTAAGGACATCACACACATCCATGCCCAAGGCAGGATTCGAACCTGCGACCGTAGCAGCCGCGTGGTTCCGGATTGAAGCGAACTGCGAAATGTCCTTTCGCTATTACTAAAGACTAGCAGGGAAAAACTGTCGTGCAAAACAGCATGATCATTGGTTTTCGGACAAAAGGACGGGTGAAGGACTTCCGAAACGGCTAAATTTGCAAACTCTTCGCCCGCCGCCGTGGTTAAAGTAAAGCGTGCATAGCAAAATGGCGCTGTCCAAAACCGGCGCCGAGGCAACTGAGGTCACCACGGGCCATAGATGCCAGGTGTGACCGACGACTGCGGAGGTGTGTACGGGCGAATAAACGTGCAGCTGTGGAGTAACCGACCGTCCAGGGGAACCAAAGGGCCACCAACAATGTGTCCTCAATGACAGTTCAGTGGACGTTGCAACAGGCGCCTGCCACAACTGGAAATCAGCTGAGTGGCGACAGATGGCCTTTCACTTTTCATGCGTGTAGGGTGCGAAACGCTTGAAAGCAAACACCTGCAACAACCTTCGGAAGTGTGGAGGCCGAGGAGGGTGGGCAGCAAGAGAGGGGAAGAAATCCAATGTGCACTCCGTGTGCATACCGGGGGGAGTCATTCCAGATGTGGAAAGGGTCCTTCCGGATGCCATGAAGGGTACAGGGTGCACCCATCTGCAGATGGTCGCTAATGTCGGCACCAATGATGTGTGTCGCTATGGATCGGAGGAAATCCTCTCTGGCTTCCGGCGGCTATCTGATTTGGTGAAGACTGCCAGTCTCGCTAGCGGGATGAAAGCAGAGCTCACCATCTGCAGCATCGTCGACAGGACTGACTGCGGACCTTTGGTACAGAGCCGAGTGGAGGGTCTGAATCAGAGGCTGAGACGGTTCTGCGACCGTGTGGGCTGCAAATTCCTCGACTTGCGCCATAGGGTGGTGGGGTTTTGGGTTCCGCTTGATAGGTCAGGAGTCCACTACATGCAACAAGCGGCTACACGGGTAGCAGGGGTTGTGTGGCGTGGGCTGGGCGGTTTTTTAGGTTAGATGGCCTTGGGCAAGTACAGAAGGGGCAACAGCCTCAACGGGTGCGGGGCAAAGTCAGGACATGCGGGGACCAAGCAGCAATCGGTATTGTAATTGTAAACTGTCGAAGCTGCGTTGGTAAAGTACCGGAACTTCAAGCGCTGATAGAAAGCACCGAAGCTGAAATCGTTATAGGTACAGAAAGCTGGCTGAAGCCAGAGAACAACCGAACTAGCTTAATAATTGGCTCCTTTTACCGACCTCCCGATTCAGCAGCATTAGTGGCAGAACAACGGAGAGAAAATTTGGAATACATTTCACATAAATTTTCTCAGCATGTTATAGTCTTAGGTGGAGATTTCAATTTACCAGATATAGACGGGGACACTCAGATGTTTAGGACGGGTGGTAGGGACAGAGCATCGAGTGACATTATACTGAGTGCACTATCCGAAAATTACCTCGAGCAATTAAACAGAGAACCGACTCGTAGAGATAACATCTTGGACCTACTGATAACAAACAGACCCAAACTTTTCGACTCTGTATGTGCAGAACAGGGAATCAGTGATCATAAGGCCGTTGCAGCATCCCTGAATATGGAAGTTAAGAGGAATATAAAAAAAGGGAGGAAGGTTTATCTGTTTAGCAAGAGTAATAGAAGGCAGAAGACTACCTAACAGATCAAAACGAAAATTTCTGTTTCGACACTGACAATGTTGAGTGTTTATGGAAAAAGTTCAAGGCAATCGTAAAATGCGTTTTAGACAGGTACGTGCCGAGTAAAACTGTGAGGGACGGGAAAAACCCACCGTGGTACAACAACAAAGTTAGGAAACTACCGCGAAAGCAAAGAGAGCTACACTCCAAGTTTAAACACAGCCAAAACCTCTCAGACAAACAGAAGCTGAACGATGTCAAAGTTAGCGTAAGGAGGGCTATGCGTGAAGCGTTCAATGAATTCGAAAGTAAAATTCTATGTACCGACTTGACAGAAAATCCTCGGAAGTTCTGGTCTTACGATAAATCAGTAAGTGGCTCGAAACAGCATATCCAGACACTCCGGGATGATGATGGCATTGAAACAGAGGATGACACGCGTAAAGCTGAAATACTAAACACCTTTTTGCAAAGCTGTTTCACAGAGGAAGACCGCACTGCAGTTCCTTCTCTAAATCCTCGCACAAACGGAAAAATGGCTGACATCGAAATAAGTGTCCAAGGAATAGAAAAGCAACTGGAATCACTCAACAGAGGAAAGTCCGCTGGACCTGACGGGATACCAATTCGATTCTACACAGAGTACGCGAAAGAACTTGCCCCCCTTCTAATAGCCGTGTACCGCAAGTCTCTAGAGGAACGAAAGCTTCCAAATGATTGGAAAAGAGCACAGGTAGTCCCAGTCTTCAAGAAGGGTCGTCGAGCAGATGCGCAAAACTATAGACCTATATCTCTGACGTCGATCTGTTGTAGAATTTTAGAACATGTTTTTTGTTCGAGTATCATGTCGTTTTTGGAAACCCAGATTCTACTATGTAGGAATCAACATGGATTCCGGAAACAGCGATCGTGTGAGACCCAACTCGCTTTATTTGTTCATGAGACCAAGAAAATATTAGATACAGGCTCCCAGGTAGATGCTATTTTTCTTGACTTTCGGAAGGCGTTCGATACAGTTCCGCACTGTCGCCTGATAAACAAAGTGAGAGCCTACGGAATATCAGACCAGCTGTGTGGCTGGATTGAAGAATTTTTAGCAAACAGAACACAGCATGTTGTTATCAATGGAGAGACGTCTACAGACGTTAAAGTAACCTCTGGCGTGCCACAGGGAAGTGTTATGGGACCATTGCTTTTCACGATATATATAAATGACCTAGTAGATGGTGTCGGAAGTTCCATGATGCTTTTCGCGGATGATGCTGTAGTATACAGAGAAGTTGCAGCATTAGAAAATTGTAGCGAAATGCAGGAAGATCTGCAGCGGATAGGCACTTGGTGCAGGGAGTGCCAACTGACCCTTAACATAGACAAATGTAATGTATTGCGAATACATAGAAAGAAGGATCCTTTATTGTATGATTATGTGATAGCGGAACAAACACTGGTAGCAGTTACTTCTGTAAAATATCTGGGAGTATGCGTGCGGAACGATTTGAAGTGGAATGATCATATAAAATCAATTGTTGGTAAGGTGGGTACCAGGTTGGGATTCATTGGGAGAGTCCTTAGAAAATGTAGTCCATCAACAAAGGAGGTGGCTTACAAAACACTCGTTCGACCTATACTTGAGTATGGCTCATCAGTGTGGGATCCGTACCAGATCGGGTTGACGGAGGAGATAGAGAAGATCCAAAGAAGAGCGGCGCGTTTCGTCACAGGGTTATTTGGTAACCGTGATAGCGTTACGGAGATGTTTAACAAACTCAAGTGGCATACTCTGCATGAGAGGCGCTCTGCTTCGCGGTGTAGCTTGCTCGCCAGGTTTCGAGAGGGTACGTTTCTGGATGAGGTATCGAATATATTGCTTCCCCCTACTTATACCTCCCGAGGAGATCACGAATGTAAAATTAGAGAGATTAGAGCGCGCACGGAGGCTTTCAGACAGTCGTTCTTCCCGCGAACCATAGCCGACTGGAACAGGAATAGGGGGGTAATGACAGTGGCACGTAAAGTGCCCTCCGCCACACACCGTTGGGTGGCTTGCGGAGTATAAATGTAGATGTAGATGTAGATGTTATGGTCTGGGGAATGTTTTCATGGCATTTTCTGGAGAACTCGTCATTGTGAAAGGTGCAAGGGAACGACAGAAGTAAGCATCCATCCAGTGTCCGCCCCAATGGCTCAGTGGTGCGCCGTCACGGTAGCTCAGCGTGCTCGGTCAGGGGGTTAGCTACCCTCTGTAATAAAAAAAACTAAGTGAACGGATCAACAAAGAACCTGAATAGGTGTCATTGGACGTCCGCCACGAAGAAATTCAACGAACAATATAGAACAAAATGAGATCTAAAAAAAAAGTGGTCAGCGTCACGGATTGCCGTCTTATGGGCCCGAGTTCGACCCCCGGCTGGTTCGGCGATTTTCTCCGCTGAGGGACTGGGTGTTGTGTTGTCTTCATCATCATTTCATCCTCATCCGGCGCGCAGGTCACCCAATGTGGCGTCGAATGTAATAAGACTTCCACCGCGGCGGCCGGACCTGCCCCGTAAGAGGCCTCCCAGTCAATGCCGCCCAACACTCATTTCCATTTTTCCATCCATCCAGTTCATTTTTCCTGGTCACGAGGGCGTCTACCAGCAGGACAATGCAACGTGGCACAGAGCTCACAGAGTACGTGCGTGGTTCGAAGAGCACCAGGAAGAGTTTGGCATACTCTTCTGGCCAACATACGCCCCGCATTTAAACCCAGTTCAGAATCTGTGGGACCACATCGATCGGGCTGCTCGCGCCATGGATCCCCAACCGAGAAACGTACCGCGGCTGCCCACGGCACCGGAGTCGGCATGGCTCCACACACCTGTCGATACCTTTCAGAACCTCATTGACTCTATTCCTGCACGTCATGCAGCGATCCGCACTGGAAAAGGTGATTATTCCAGCTGTCACAAAGTGGTCACATTAAAATCGCTGGATAGTGTGTAACACCTGGGAGGATTTAAGAAAGTTTAAAATCTCTGGTTTTTATACGAAATATTGAGTAAGAAATTAAATTTCGTAAAATAAGACAAAATGTTTAGTCATTCGCTGCTGTAATGCTGAAGAAATAAAGAAACATAAAAACAAATAAAATAAAAATTAAAATAGTAACATCAAAGATAAATAAATCAACAAATACTTAAATATGCCAATGTACTACTCGCATAGTCAGACCTTAAGACTGGAAAAAATGGGAAAGCATGTTATTATTACAAAGAGGTTGGCACAGGCTGCCCCACTGTTGCGGCCACCTTTGACGGTCGGAAACATTACACAAGGCACGTCAAGGGTCGCGAAGCGCACGGTCGGAAACAGCACAGTACGACAGATTCAACACGGTTGGCGAACACACAGGTATAACCGGGAAACTACGGCAAACTGAATAAGGGAAGACAGAAAGAAGAAGACAGAGGCAGAGAAAAACGAAAAAAGGAAAAAAAGCGGAGCACCTGAACGTAGGCAAGAACCACTGAAGGGTATGGAACTTCCATAGTTTACACACTCGTATAGGCATAGTTTGCAGGCGGGTATTCACGACCACGGTGTTTGATGAGAAAACGACACTTGTGAGAACACTCTTCTAGTTTATGTTGTGTAAACTGTGAGGTTTTCAGAGTTCTAACAGTTTGTTGCCGTTACAGTTCTTATTCCTATATACTGCGTGATAAAACACCTTCAAATTTTCGGACGTATGCTTTTCAAAACTTGTATTTCTCTGAATTGCAACTTTTTGACCGATGCGATAAAGCAATGTACTATACCCTAATGTAAACAAATTATTATGATTATATAAAAATATGTCTCAATTTTATGGTGATTAAGCAGTTTATTGCCGGCTGCTGTGGCAGAGCGGTTCTAGGCGCTTCAGTCCGGAACCGCCCTGCTGCTACAGTCGCAGACTCGAATCCTGCTCGGGCGTGGATGTGAGTGATATCCTTACGTTAGTTAGGTTTAAGTAGTTCTGAATCTAGAGGACTGATGACCTCAGATGTTAAGTCCCATAGTGCTTAGAGCCATTTGAACCATTAACAGTTTACTATTATCACCATAAAAACATTTCATACACTTCGTTGTTATTATTGTGAAAATCGTACAGATATGTTGGCACATTTTTAGAGGAAGTAACTGCAATATATACTGGATGAACGTAAAAAAGACAAACTGCAGGGACAGATTGCTTACTGGAAATGGAGCCTAAAAGGTCCTATGAACATGTGTCCCGAAGTGGACTGTGTACGTGCAACGACAGAAAATCGTCTCGGAACACAACACAGAGATGCATCGCACCCATGTCACGACAGATCTTCGATGTGGCCTCCATGGAACTACTTGTGATAGGGACAGTAGCTGTTGCCATGCATGATACACACATCGTAGTTTGGGGCGACTTGCCTCTAGTTTGTACTACGGTTCGTCTCAATATCCCGTAGAACCTGGTCCTTCAAGTCTAGTGTACGCGCAGTCCACCGCCTCTCTACACATTCGTCTGTCTGGAAGGAACCTTGAGCACACAAACGCCCAAAGAGGCCTTGAAGTGTTTGATGGTCTGTGAGGGTACTTGTTCTGGCATTGCCCTTTCCATCTGCTTGGCCGTACACAAATACCATCTCGGCTTGTTCCCGACATGAAAACCGAACCATTATGCTGCTTTCAGTATGCTACATCAATCACGCAGCCAGCAAGACGAGAAACACACGTCACATGGTAAAAGGAGCTGTCATTCGTCAGCGCCATCTTCCGCGGTAACGATGCATTTCCGGACACTTGTTCATAGGACCATTTTTCCTCTCTTTTCAGTCAACTGTCCGTCCCTGCAGTTTGTCGGCTACATTAACGTTCACCCTGTGTTTAGCGAGAAGGGAGGGTAGGGGGCAGGATGGGGCAGACAAGGACAGTAGGAAACTATAATCCCCCCAAGAACTGAATCCCAAATCAGTGCCTGCCAAAGAAAGAGTTAGTGTGGCATTACTGCTCTTCATGTTGTATGTTGCGATATGCCCGGTAACTAACGCATGTTTCTCACAATTTTGTGACGGGAGTATCTTCATTTTGGAGACACTGAAGTGGCAGTTCTTTGGAGTGAAAGTGCCGTCGGTTTGTGTTTCGTAAGAACTGTCGGCATTTTACTGCGACACATAACAGAACTGACAAATGTCAGCATGCTCACTTCAGAAAAAAATGGTAAATTTTGACATCGAAGCCAGTACCTGCGTGTGGCTGAAACATGTACGTCTGCGCGCACTTACTCCAACACAGCAGTAATATGTATCCTACCACTGTGATAACCTATATCCACCCACTCGGATTCTTTGTATTGGTCCACGTTATACTATACGATTAGACATGCTAGCGACTCCCGAGCTCTTTCCTAATATCATACCTGCAGGCTGATACAAAAGAACAAGATAGAACGTGCAGCAAATGAACGAAGCTGAATATATATTGTGCTCCACTTGTATGTAAAGTCCCTTCGGTCTGTAAACCAGTAATTTTTTTATTTATTGTTGTTGTCTTCTGTCCGTAGGTTGAACTGACGCAGCTCCCGACGCTAGCCTATCACGTGGTACCCTCAACCTCTGCATAACTACCGCACCACAATTCACAGTCGCCTATTATCGTCATCTCTGAACTGTTTTTCGTCCATATACAAGGGTACACTTTTAGAGAAGACTTCATAACACTTAAGTTTATATTTTCAGAAATGCTTTTATTGCTGTTGCTAATGTTCGCTTTATATACTCTGTATTTCCGCCATCGTCAGTCGTCTTACAGATCAAATAGCAAAATTTTCTAGTTTTCTGCTACTTCCGTATTTCATTTCCTAAACTACACTGACGTCCAAAATTAAAGCCACAAACTGCAACTTACCTGTCCTGTGTCTAATGCACGATATAACCATACAAACTATCAACCAAACGTCCGTACCATCGTGTTCTGCACGGAATATGGCATTCCGGTCAACCACGCCAACGATGACTCCAGGGCACCTATGAAACTAGGTAGTGCTTGCTGGGTAGCCCCACATCCACATTCGCTGTCTAAACAGACACAGTCGGTGCACTATGGCACAGAGAATATGCCTACCAGACTCTTTGCGGTGGAGGGCCGTAGAAAGAAAGGTAGCAGGACGGTCGCAAACTGGTGTGGCTCGTAGTGTGGATCGTTCTGTTGTTTATTGGATGTAGCGACAGTTTATAGAGACCGAAACTGTATCCAGAAATCCAGGCAGGGCCGACCACGTGTTACTTCAGAAAAGAGGATCGTTATTTGGTTGTAAGGGCGCGACAGTACCACCTCAGTACTGCACGGCAACTGGCGTGTGAGCTCCCGGCATTCACTGGACGTGTTGTATCCAGGCTGTTTAGGTTTTTTTATTGGTAATGCCACGTAGCGCTCTGTATGAAAATCACTGGCTGTGCTGTGTGTAGTCTGTGGCTGGTTTGCATTGTTGTTGGCTATTGTAGTTTTGGGCAGTTGCCTGTTAACAGCGCATAGCGTTGCGCAGTTGGAGGTGAGCCGCCAGCAGTGGTGGATGTGGGGAGAGAGACGGCGGAGTTTTGAGAGCGGATGATCTGGACGTGTGTCCATCAGAGACAGTAAATTTGTAAACTGGATGTCATGAACTGATATATATATTATGACTTTTAAACACTATTAAGGTAAATACATTGTTTGTTCTTTATCAAAATCTTTCATTTTGCTAACTACGCCTATCAGTAGTTAGTCCCTTCAGTAGTTAGAATCTTTTATTTAGCTGGCAGTAGTGGCGCTCGCTGTATTGCAGTAGTTCGAGTAACGAAGATTTTTGTGAGGTAAGTGATTCATGAAAGGTATAGGTTATTGTTAGTCAGGGCCATTCTTTTGTAGGGATTTTTCAAAGTCAGATTGCGTTGCGCTAAAAAAATATTGTGTGTCAGTCTAAGCACAGTCATTTATAATTTTTCTAAGGGGACGTTTCAGTTGCTTTCACATATGAGTCCCGATTTAGTGTGAAGAATGATTCTCGGTTAAATCGCATCTGGAGGGAATGTGGAACACGATTAATGGACTCGAACATTGTGGAAAGAGACCGATCTCGAGGAGGATCTTAAATAGTTTGGAGAGGGATTGTGTTTACCACTCGAACCCCTCTTCATGAAATTGTACAGATGAATCAGCAACGCATAACTGCTTTCAAGTGTCGTGACGATACCTTGGGACCTCATTTGCGATTGTTGCGAGGTGCTGTGGGCCCAGACTTCGTATTGGTGGACGACAATGCTCGACCTTATACTGGGTGTTACAAAAAGGTACGGCCAAACTTTCAGGAAACATTCCTCACACACAAAGAAAGAAAATATGTTATGTGGACATGTGTCCGGAAATGCTTACTTTCCATGTTAGAGCTGATTTTATTACTTCTCTTCAAATCACATTAATCATGGAATGGAAACACACAGCAACAGAACAAACCAGCGTGACTTCAAACACTTTGTTACAGGAAATGTTCAAAATGTCCTCCGTTGGCGAGGATACATGCACCCACCCTCCGTCGCATGGAATCCCTGATGCGCTGATGCAGCCCTGGAGAATGGCGTATTGTATCACAGCCGTCCACAATACGAGCACGAAAAGTCTCTACATTTGGTACCGGGGTTGCGTAGACAAGAGCTTTCAAATGCCCCCATAAATGAAGGTCAAGAGGGTTGAGGTCAGGAGAGTGTGGAGGCCATGGAATTGGTCCGCCTCTACCAATCCATCGGTCACCGAATCTGTTGTTGAGAAGCGTACGAACACTTCGACTGAAATTTGCAGGAGCTCCATCGTGCATGAACCACTTGTTGTGTCGTACTTGTAAAGGCACATGTTCTAGCAGCACAGCTAGAGTATCCTGTATGATAACGTGCTCCATTGAGCATAGGTGGAAGAACATGGAGCCCAATCAAGACATTACCAACAATGCCTGCCCAAACGTTCACAGAAAATCTGTGTTGATGACGTGATTGCACAATTGCGTGCGGATTCTCGTCAGCCCACACATGTTGATTGTGAAAATGTACAATTTGATCACGTTGGAATGAAGCCTCATCCGTAAAGAGAACATTTGCACTGAAATGAGGATTGACACATTGTTGGATGAACCATTCGCAGAAGTGTACCCATGGAGGCCAGTCAGCTGCTGATATTGCCTGCACACGCTGTACATGGTACGGAAACAACTGGTTCTCCCGTAGCACTCTCCATACAGTGACGTGGTCAACGTTACCATGTACAGCAGCAACTTCTCTGACGCTGACATTAGGGTTATCGTCAACTGCACGAAGAATTGCCTCGTCCATTGCAGGTGTCCTCGTCGTTCTAGGTCTTCTCCAGTCGCGAGTCATAGGCTGGAATGTTCCGTGCTCCCTAAGACGCCGATCAATTGCTTCGAACGTCTTCCTGTCGGGACACCCTCGTTCTGGAAAACGTACCGCGCCACGGGTATTGCCCCGTGCTAATCCATACATCAAATGGGCATCTGCCAACCCCGCATTTGTAAACACTGCACTGACTGCAAAACCACGTTCGTGATGAACACTAACCTGTTGATGCTACGTACTGATGTGCTTGATGCTAGTACTGTAGAGCAATGAGTCACATGTCAAAACAAGCAGCGAAGTCAACATTACCTTCCTTCAATTGGACCAACTGGCGGTGAATCGAGGAAGTACAGTACATACTGACGAAACTAAAATGAGCTCTAACATGGAAATTAAGCGTTTCCGGACACATGTCCACATAACATCTTTTCTTTATTTGTGTGTGAGGAATGTTTCCTGAAAGTCTGGCCATACCTTTTTGTAACAACCTATAGACCATGGGTGGTTGGTGTTTTATTGGAAACGCAAGATACTGTACGCGTGGCGTGGCCTGGTTGCTCTCCCGATTTGAATCCCTTAAAGTGTGTCTGGGATGCACCAGGGAGACGGCTTGCACCACGTCATCATCCACCAACCACTCTCCAAGACTGCGGGCAGCTCTGCAGGAAGCTTGGGCGTGATTGCCTCAGCATTGGACTGATGACATCATTCACAGCATGCTCCATCGTTGTCAAGCCTGTACTGCTGCCAGAGGGGGTCACACTCCATACTGAGCACATTAACCAGTTGTCGGAATGCCTGTGCAAACTTGTTAAGTTGCAGAAAGTGAAGAACGTTTTTGTCTACGGTTATGCGTGTTGCAGCTGTTCACGTTCTCTGTTCTTTTCATTGTTTCTACTTTACTCTCACCAGTTTTGTTGCAAAATAAGCGCAACATTGCGAAATTTGTGTGTGTTGCTTTTATTGTCGGCACCAGTGTAGCTCCAACAGATTAATCAGACTTAATTTTACTACACTCCATTAGTCTCATTTCACTTTTGTAGTAGTTGCAATAGTGTGAAACAAATTCTCGGTGTGCTTTGGCTTCTTCAAAAACTGACTCATGAAAACTATTGTACTTCCATTTCTGTGTTCGTAGTGCATAACCACAAATGTTCCGTAGAAGTCCTGTCGTAATCGCTGTATGACGATTAAAATGCCAGATAATGCACCACGCAGACCACATTTAGCAAATAAAAACAAATACGCCCTAACCCAGAATCAGACCATCCACCTCCTGCATACTAACCCAAAACACTATCCACTGCACCATCTGCACAACACTACTGCTATAAGCTGACAGAGGTAGTTACTACACATGTGGTTACAGTGTTGCCAGATTGCTAAGCTTTTACGTCCATTTACTACCCGAAATATGCGCAGGACGAGAATTTGTGACATATATTTTTGTGTTGCTAGAATGTAAGGAATCGCGCTTCGTAGTCCGAAGGTGGAAATTTTCCGTCACCCTGTGTAGGCCTGTCGCAGTTTCTCTCCATATTTCTGCCACTTTCTGTTAAACCGGTCTCCTGCCTGGCGAAAGACGCCTGCCTACCAGTGTTGCAGTGTTTTTGGTTACTCATTGTCATTTACTACTTATAGACTACCGAGCCAGAAAAACTGTTTTGTTTCTCTTGCATACGTTATCGTTATACCGACTGCCATAATCTAATTGTTCCATTTTTCTCAAGGTGTGTCCTCGAAATGGCATAACATTTTCGAAGGCCAGTTTTCAGTGCTGTTCACTTTAATTGCTCCCTTTTCTCTGCACCATACGGTATCAATACTCTCAACAATGGATCTGTAGATGGCTCGCTTTGCCGTTTTGTAACCTTACAACATACGCGGGTCCAGGGTTCGGTTCTAGAGGTGTGGGAGCGGCGACTGTCCAACCCCCTCCCCCAAAGGACCCCCATTCCCTGGAGCAAGGGTCGGATCGCCACCCCCGCGCCACCTCTCAGAGAAAGGAAAAAACCTAGATCTTCAAAGAAAATACTTTAACAGTCGGTACTAAGCAGGTTTTCAACAAGTTCGTAACTGGAACTTTTTATGACTACTTACAAGTCACCAGTAGCACCAAAATATTTTAAATACTCCATACCCATAGGTCTAGCAAGCCCCACATACCATCATATGGGCGTCCTTGCTTCCCCCACCAAATACAATATGTGATCACCTCCACATTTAAAGTGCCGCAGATTCTTAAAATTATAACAACACATCATAACAATAAAACATACAAAATCTTTCAACCGACACATAATAATATGTTTACGTCAGTGGTTAGTACAGTCCTTTTCCTTTTGTTTGGGGAGGGGGGGGAGGCGGCATGACACCCACCACACACCCACACACCCACCCACCCACCCACCCACCCACCCACAGACACACACACACACCTGCATCTGGTTAAATTGTCATTCCAGAGAAGGCAGTTGACTTGCCTTACCGATCTTTTCCCGTAGCTCATTTTATTATTCATGTCATCGACTGTCCTGCTATTGGATGGTAGCGGTACTCCCTAGCACCTGAAGTCCTTTGATTTTTGTCTGTTCAGTTTCTAGGTCTTCCGCATTTCTTCCTCCTACTGCTAATATTAAGTTTTCTGGATGTTGTCAGTCCCCAACTTTCATATACATACTTCAGCTTTTGCGGCAAGCTCCTATCTCCAGCTAGAAAAACCTAGTTGTCAGCACAAAGAGAATATCTGACAACAGACCCAAATATACACACTTTTTTTTTAAATGACATTTACGAGTAAGCTACAGCATTTTTATTCAAAATGTAACACACGCCTTCTATGTAACTATCCCTGCACTAGCTGTTACGCACAGCTGCACTAGCATATCAGTAGTTTTGTTATGAGTGAATATGAGTAAGTAATCCATTGCAACCGTCCTTACGCGTCTTCCTGTTCAGGTAAGCAAAGCTCATGATGTGCAGCTTCCCCCACCTGCCTCACCGCACGATGATGCGGAATGTGCAGCCTTTCTGCTGCGTATTGCATGTGGAGGCGCGTTGGCATTTATACGCTGTGCACATTATACAACAAGCTGAATAATTTTTAACATGGTTTATGTTACTGATATAAAAAAGTATGTTCTAATCTCTACTTCACAATCTCAAGTCAGTTTCTTTTACTTTCTAAAGTAGCTTGTACTCTTCCAGGTGGTTCAGACTATCTCCGTACCAAATGTCATCGAAATCTGTTCAACGGCTTAGTCGTGAAAATGTAACCGACAGTTGCTTTCGCGTTTGATAATATTAGTATGGAAGTATGAATTAAACAAGTTGAGGACAGTATAAATATTGTATTCAAGCTGTTACTCACGAGTGCGCTCACATATCAGTAAAATGAGATGAAATGTGTACATAGCTTTATTGGCTGCGAAGCCCCATTCAGGATAATCGACCCTCTTGGTACTAGGGCTTTTATCTGACGCCACTTCCGTGACTTGAGAAGCGATTATGATGATAGGATGACGAGGAAAACACAAACAGCCAGTCCCAAGTGGAAGGAATCTGTTGATCATCCATAGTTTTGCTACGATGAGTGATGACGATACTACACTGAATCACCAAAGAAACTTGTATCGTGCCGGGCACTGTGGCCGAGCGGTTCTGCGTGCTTCAGGCCGGAACCGCGCTGCTGCTACGGTCGCAGGTTCGAATCCTGCCTGGGGCATGGATGTGTGTGATGTCCTTAGGTGAGTAAGGTTTAAGTAGCTCTAAGTCTAGGGGACTGATGACCTCAGATGTTAAATCCCATAGCCATTTGAACGATTTTTGAACTTGTTTGGGGATGCGTATTCAAATACAGAGATAAGTAAACAGGCAGAATACGGCGCTGCGGTCGGGAACGCCTTTATAAGACAAGAAGTGTCTAGCGCAGTTGTTAGATCGGTTACGGCTACTACAATGGCAGGTTATCAAAACTGAGGTGAGTTTCAACGTGGTGTTATAGTCATAGCACGAGCGATGGGACACAGCATCTCCGAGATAGCGATGAAGGGGGATTTTCCCATACGACCATTTCACGAGTGTACCGTGAATATCAGGAAACCGGTAAAACATCAAATCTCCGACATCGCTGTTGTGGAAAAAGATCCTGCAAGAACTGAAGAGAATCGTCCAACATGACGAAATGCAACCCTTCCGTAAATTGCTGCAGATTTAAAAGCTGAGCCACCAACAAGTGTCAGAGTGCGGACCATTGAATGGAACATCATCGATATGGGCTTTCGGAGCCGAAGGCCCGCTCGTGTACTCTTGATGGCAGCACGGCACAAAGCTTTACGCCTCGTTTGGGCCCGTCGACACGACAATGGCCTGTTGATAACTGGAAATATGTTGCCTGGTTGGACGAGTCTAGTTTCAAATTGTATCGAGGGGATGGACGTGTACAGGTATGGAGACAACCTTATGAATCCATGGATCCTGCATGTCAGCAGGGGACTGTTCAATCTGGTGGAGGCTCTGTAATTGTGCGAGACGTGTGCAGTTGGAGTGATGTGCGACCCCTGATACTTCTAGATACGACGCTGACAGGTGGCACATACGTAAGCATCCTGTCTGATCACCTGCATCCATTCATGCCTATTGTGCATTCCGACGAACTTGGGCAATTCCCGCAGGACAATGCGACGCCACATACGTCCAGAATTGCTAGAGTGGCTCCAGGAACACTCTTCTGAGTTCAAACAATTACGCTGGCCACCAGACTCCTCAGACACGAACATTATTGAGCGTATCTGGTATGCCTTGAAACGTGCTGCTCAGAAGAGATCTCCACCCTCTCGTACTCTTACAGATTTGTGCTGGACTCATGGTATCAGTTCCCTCCAGGACTAATTTAGACATCAGTCGAGTCCATGCCAGATCGTGTTGCAGCACTTCTTCGCCCTGCGGGGGCTCCACACGATATTGAGCAGATGTACCAATTTCTTTGACTCTTCTGTGTGAAATAAAATGTGGACGTTCTAAAATTAAAAAAATAGCGTTTAACTTAGGAAGAAAGAGAATAAATTATTTGTGATTTCAAAATGGTTCAAATGGCTCTGAGCACTATGGGACTCAACTGCTGAGGTCATTAGTCCCCTAGAACTTAGAACTAGTTAAACCTAACTAACGTAAGGACATCACACACATCCATGCCCGAGGCAGGATTCGAACCTGCGACCGTAGCGGTCTTGCGGTTCCAGACTGCAGCGCCTTTAACCGCACGGCCACTTCGGCCGGCATTTGTGATTTAGAGCAGTGCAAACTATATAATGGTTGTATGTCCAAAAGCGTCGGCTGCCCTCACGTATCTGCCCGTTACCCACAGCTGCCGTCGCGTATCATAATCAAATGCAGCTTTACTAAAAGCATCCACGTTCTGCATACAACGTCAGGACGCACCGGTTTTCTATTTGTCGTACAAGACTGAAAATGACGGCGTTTTTGAGAGCCTTCAAGCATCTCAGACGCTATAAGACACGGGTGACGCTCATCGACGAAAATGCGACGGGCTTGTGATTGATACTAGTATGGAAGTATGGATTAAACACGTTTAGGGTCGTAAGAGCATGGAATTCAGTTCGTATTATGCAGTATGTATCAAACAATAAAAGCAATTTCACACATGTGGTAAAATTGAAAAGCCATAGAATTTGTAGCGACGTCAGGAGTCAGCCGAAACAATGTCAGGTAATCAGTTGATCGGCCGTCGTATGTCAACAGGGTTCGCGCTTGATACCACGTTCGGAGGTGAAGTTATAATATCGTGAACCTCAGCTGCATAGCTGTGATGCAGCTGATTGAACACCAGTGGGAACTTAATGGAGTCGGCGGTCACTCCGGCGCAGAGGTAACTCGCTTCCATCTGTGCAAACCATAATGCTAAGATGTGGGGCCAAAACGGCGGTAGCCGCACGGCCATTCTTGATATGGTTGGCGGGTCCGTCCCCGCACCAATTTCTGATTCTTGAAGTTTGCTGCTAGCCATTTTTGCTGCTGATTTATTGTCTGTTTAGCTGCGATCACTTCGGGGTCACCACTGTCGCAAGTTGTGTGTGTTGTACTTGCGACCTCATTATCGTGTTCTTGTCCGCAGCGAGAATAAGATACGGGCGACGTATAATTCTGTTCAGCACTTTATTTAGACGATCAGCTGATTAACTGACATCTGTTTCGTCTGACGCCTGACGTCGCTACAAGTTAATACTGTTTCAGAGAATACTTATCGTTCCATATATCGCGTTATATTCTTGAAAGCAATAAATATCTTAAATATATTGAAAGGGATGTTCACTTGCCGAGATGACTGGGTGTTGTTGTGTCGTCTCCATCATCATCATTCATCCCCATTACGGTCGGAGGAAGTCAACCGCAAACTACCTCCATTAGGACCTTGGCTAATATGGCTGTGCGGGTCCCCCGCATCGTTCCCCTACGCTCTGTCAAGAAGCATGGGACTTCATTTCCATTATAATTAAATGTCACATAATTACATAAAGCTTATAGGAGCTGTATGTTACAGTACAGAGCCTATTGTTCCACAACGTCACCGGCCGAAGTGGCCGTGCGGTTCTAGGCGCTGCAGTCTGGAACCGCGAGACCGCTACGGTCGCAGGTTCGAATCCTGCCTCGGGCATGGATGTGTGTGATGTCCTTAGGTTAATTAGGTTTAACTAGTTCTAAGTTTTAGGGGACTAATGACCTCAGAAGTTGAGTCCCATACTGCTCAGAGCCAATCCACAACGTCTTAGTGGGGTAGTGGTTATGAGTGTGAAATTGTAGGGGGGAGGACTGCTGGTTTGCGTCTGGTCCCCAATCCTTTTTCTCCTTTCAAAAAGGTTCTGTGATTTCCTTATTAGATTAATAAAAGTGTGTTCTGTAATGTTTGATGTTGTGTACATACAAGAGTGCTCTGTCAGAAGTGAGTTGTCACCGTCAATAATTTACAAATTAAGCATGCAAATGCAGTAAATACTCAGACACGTTAGCCCGCTGGTAAAACAAACTACTACGCTGAATAAAAAGTGTAGAAAAGACTGACACATTAGCATAAGAATTAAAAGTTAAATTAGTGTCAGCCATCCGTGAGACTTTTCGTTATTTTATTGCAACAAATTGTATCAAAACCGATACGTTTTCGAGAGATGCTCAGTGTGTTGTCGTTTTGAAACAGCATTTACTTATAGAAAATAAGTTAACTGAGCTGCCATTTCAATTCGTCTGGCTAAATGGCTGTCCACCGCTTTTAGCTGCAGACCAACTCCTGAAACTAATGTCCAGAGTTTCTTAAAATATACTTACTTTGTTAAGACTCCTTAATGAACAACGTTGAATATATACGTTAAATTGGTCCTGTGTTGACTGGCTTCAACTTGTTTTTTGTTTGTAAATCATCAAATTGTCTCACATTCAATGTTGACAAAGACATATTAGGAAAAATAATCGACACAACGTTTTCATTAAGTTTCGGAATAATATGTTGCAAACACTTTAATCTCTCTTTTATCAACAGTCCAGGTCACAGGAATGTAGTAAAGAATGCAGTACTTGACACATTTACAAACAACGTAACTTCGAGGTTAACGCATCCTGCAGTGAAGACACAGCGTACTCTTCAGTTCCACTGAGACGAATTATTATAGTAAACAGTACGATCGAAAAAGTGGATAGACAGCTCTTTCCGCCTTCGATATGGCGTGTGACGTTAAAATCAGCTTACGTTTGCGGGGAGTATGATGAGATGAGTATTACGCTTTTATAACAGATTTTGAAATTGTTAACGTCGTTATTCCGTAATTGTCGTACGTCAAAATGCCAACTGCTTCAGAAAACAGTAGGACTGTGGTTTTATATGTGTTTCGCGTTTAAGTCGCAGTTTTCCATACTTTCATCTTTCACTTAGCAGAATATAAATAAGTATGTGAAGGTAGCTATAATTTTGAATTCAACAGTACGAAAAGATTGCAAATTATGCATTGTCCGAGCATAATATCTTACCTTCTTATTTCTTTCTTGCTTTGCTTTTCAAGGACCAGTTCCCTGTGAAAAAGGAATTACTTGTCTTTCAGACACAGTTTGCACTATTACCAGAAGAATTAACTCCATACTCCATTAATAATGTTGATCAAAAACCGTTCCTGGTAGTCATTTGTCAGAACAATGTCCTTACAGAAAATAAAATGACGGAAGGAAATAATACTGTTATGCAAATGTGTGTCCTCTACCAGGATTTGAGACGTATGTTATCTTAATACTGGTTACTTAGGTGTTATTTCTGTCTCGATGCTGCTGCTGCAAAGACTGAAACTTACTATCTGCGCTACGTTGAATGATTGGTGCCAGAACAAATATAGTAAATAGGAGGGCTGGGCAAACGATGCTCACGTACTAACAGGCTCGAAGTTTCGCTATACGCTGCAGAGCTCAAAGTATCGATCGCTGCTCGAGCAATCACGTGATCTTTGACTTGGGCTATACGAGCGCTAACGTATTGATCCGCGAGGAACTACAAACTAGTCCCAAGAACTAGCCATAGCTCTTCGTGATGCTTAACAACTGCATGAAGTACGAGAGAAAATAATAGAACTTCCTACGGCCGTATACACCCCTGTTGTATGTAAACAAATTTGCAGTAAACGTTATCGTACAGTGTGTATGGATACATTAACATTTATGGTGGTTTTTTAAACTGTCAAAGACGAAAATGTTGTGTTTCAAAAAATATTACGTGGCACTGAGCCCAAAGCAGTATCCTATTTCGTTATTAGAAACTATAATGACTTAACAAGAGGGTTAATGAGGTTTTCGATCACCGTTCGCAAATAAATATAATAAAGTTAACCAGCTTTTTATCAGCTTGGAAACAAGATGGTAAGATAAGGATGAAACAAAAACATAATTAATTAGAAATTATATTAAACTGACTGGAAATGGAACCGCCAGATTAAATTGTAGCCTCACGACCCGTCGTGCATATATAGTAACAATAGACGTTACTAGATAGTGGGACGAGCGAAAGGTCAAGAGTTACAGTGAATCATGATCGCGATCTCTCACTTATTAGATGCTGGTCCTAAATATGGCCTGCGTCCTAGAAAATTCTGCAGGATCGAACGCGGATTCGAATCGTCGTCCGCCCGAACGCGGGTCCAGTGGGCCTCGTTCAGTAGGCCTGTTCGAGTAGTGTTCAGGTATTTCACTAGTAAACAGATAACCAGAAGTTCGTAATTAGATTGAATGTTCGCTCGCCAGTATATTGCGTCTATCTCTGACAGAGAAGTATAATTATCGCTGACGGCAAAGATAAACATAAAAGTTCGATCGGTTTTTGTAAGAAAAGCACAACGCTTCTTGCTCTTAGCCGCTTAAAAATGAACGACGTTTCAACTAACGGCAGTTATCAGAAAGATCCATATTGTTTAAGTGTAGAAGAAATCGCCAGAGATTTTATCGAAAATCTCTTGGAGTCGGCGGTCGAGGAAATTAGAAGACAGGGTGTCAACGTAGACTTTCGGAAGCACATTGTGACACCGAAATGCTTAGTGCAGTGGCCGTCCGTCAGTGACTTCACTCCCGATCTCGGCCTGCAGAAAGTCGACGAATATATTCGGAGCTGGCCGAAGAACGCTGAGATGATGTACTGCATCGACTACACGGGCTGCAGGAGAGACTCGCGAAGCGATTTTCACTTTTATGAGGTGCGTGTCTTTTTCTTTTCACATTCACAAGAATCCATAATTCTATGATGTGTTTTACACTGTTGTCTAATACTGTTGGGAGCACTGCTTTTTTTAAAAATTTCTTGTATAATGTGCTCCTCTCTTAAGCAAACATATGAGGATATGAGCTAAACATTTCAAGATCGCGTTTTGTGGCGTAAGTTATTGTTAAAACTATTGGTACAGGTTGTGATCTGTAAAGCATGTTGTTGAAATGGGGTCTTAAACTTCCAACATCGTCCTTTTACAGCAAAGGCAACATCTGGATGATTTGGAATCATTTGAAGGTTGCATTCTGCAAAGATCGAAATCCCGGCTCTTCCATTTTTATGGCGGAAGTATTGGATCATTATATTATCATTAATTTAGCTCTTCAGCGAAAGTTTGCATAAACGTTGATACTACACATAGTTTGACAATGCGTTACGGCAACTGGATTAGAACAATAGGCAGCCATTGAGAGGTGCGGTAACACAAAATGTGTTTCTGACTCCAAGAAATCTGACATGTTATGATTTCAGAATACATATTTTCAGTAGATCCCAAGGTGCCAGTTCCACTTAGATACGACAGATTATCTTGAATTGCAGCGAAGAAAGTGGCAAACAATGACATCTCCATGATACTCGCTACAGAGTCCATTTTTAAATACGAAAGAAAGTCGCAGATAGTGATTGGGCTGAGACTTACGGTGTGACATTAAACTGCTGTGAGATGGAATGAATGACAATACTATCACTTAAGTCTTACGTCCTATTTCTCACTTTTCTCTGGCAACCGAAGGTGAAACTGTAGTTGGAACATGGTAGGCTAATGCCCCTCTCCCTCTCCCTCTCTCTCTGTCTCTCTCTCTGTGCTACTGTATATACAGGGTGTCCCAGCTATCTTGTCCACCCAAAATATCTCTGGAACAATAACAGCTATTGGAAAACGACTTTCACCGGTATCAATGTAGGGCTGGGGCCCATGAATGTACATATTTGGAAACATTCTAAAACGAAAGCAATCAATAGCATGACAAAGCCCCATTACATCCCGAGATATTAAGACGCGAAGTTGACGCTTGGAAGACCCGACATGCTCTGCTAGCGCACGTCCTGAGACTCAGGCGTGAACCCCATACTGCCCGTATTCGCGATGTGATTGACATGCGTAATCACACTTCCATACTTATCAAGAGGTCCGAAACGAATAATACGGTCTGCTGCCATCCTACAGCATGGTGTTCACGCCCGAGCCTCAGGACGTGCGCTAGCAGCGCATGTCGGGTGTTTCAAGCGTCAGCTTCGCGTCTCAATATCTCGGGATGTAATGGGAACATTGCGATGCAATCAACGCCATTGTGTATGTGCTTTGTCATGCTACGGATTGCTGAAGAAAAGATATAGGAGGTCCACTTAAAAAAAACATAAGTTTGTGTTAAAAAACACATATGTTTTCGTTTTAGAATGTTTCCAAATATGTACATTCATGCGCCCCAGCCCTACATTGATACCGGTGAAAGTCGTTTTCCAATAGCTGTTATTGTTCCAAAGATATTTTGGGTGGACAAGATAGCTGGGACACCCTGTATATATATATATATATATATATATATATATATATATATATATATATATATATATATATGTGTGTGTGTGTGTGTGTGTGTGTGTGTGTGTGAGTGTGTGTGTGAAATTAAGGAGCTCAACAGTGGGATATTAGCACCTTTAGGAGGCTAATGTAAATTGCTGTGAGCAAACCAATAGATTGTTGCGCTCCTTATTTTCACATATTTACAGTAGCATGAGAAGAAGGTTAGATAGGAACCTCATATTTTACATTAATTTATTCCAAAGAAATGTTTCATCCCCCTGATCTTTTGTCATCTGCTACTTAAAACCAACTTCCTTGATGTCGTTATTCCGCGACATGAACACAAACGTAACGGCTCTGCAAACCACAATTACGTTTCACTTGCGATGAGAAAAAGTTTTGCTGGCTGATATCAATAATTTTTTGTAGGACAACTGGCTAACCCCACGCATACAAAATTATTTTTATTTTGAACAGTTTTCACTTTACAAATTATTTTCTGTCTACAATATTTTAAAAATGAAGTTAAATAGATGTAACTTCACATGACACTTGACATGCTCGGCATGACTGATAGCGAAGAGGTGTGAGATCTATGTTTTAATGCATGTGTAATTTAGTGACATAATTTCACCCTGACTAGGTAATTTCAACTGGACACGTTGAATGAATGGACAGATCACACCTGTCTACAAGAAGGGCAATAGACGTGATACACAAAACTGACGCTTAATATCGTTGACATCCATATATAGCTAATACTTAGAAAGTGTTTTGAGTTCAAACGTAATGAGATATCTCGAGCAGAATGACGTTCTCCATGTCAGCCAGGACTAATTCACGCGAAACTCAACTCGCTCTCTTCTCTCATAACTTCCTGAAAGCCATGGATCAAAGCAATCAGGTAGATTCAGTATTTCTCGACTTCTATAGAGCGTTTGAATTAGTTACACATCAGCGCTTACTAACGAAAGTACGAACATATGCGGCATTAAATGATATTAGTGATTGGACTGAGGATTCATTGTTAGGGAGAACACTGTACGTTATCTTTGGTGGAAAATCACCGACAGATACAGTAGTACCTTTGGGCGTGCCCCGAGGAAGTGTCGGGAGACGCTTGTTTTTCACTTTTTAAGTTAGTTATCTAGCAGACAGAATTAGTAGTAACCTTAGATGTTTTTGCAGATGATGCATTTATCTATAATAATGTACTATCTGGAACACGCTGCACAAAAATTGAGTCAGATTTTGGCTTGATTTCGAATAGGCACATTACTTGGCAACTTTCTTTAATAAAAGTTCAGATCCGTGAACCTGTGCATTTCACAAAAGGATAAACATAATATCCAAAGACTACAACGTCAATGATCACTGATGCTGACGCTTCATTGGTGAACTGTCCTTACTCGGCATGTTGAGCAGCGTAAGCATGAAGATACTGTTATTGCCGTTCCTGTAGGGAAGAAAAGAAAAATCTTACCCACAGATATTGCCCTTGGGTGATGTCGTGATCATATCCTGTGTCTTCTGCGAGAAAATTATTCTCACAACGGATCAGTTCAACGTGTGGCCTGTGGTGTGGTTGGTGGTCCAGTTCACGGAAGACCCGGTTGTTGGATTGTCCCGTCTTCTAGTAGAAAGACCTCGCGATGATCTTGAACATATCCTGCATGAGCGGGATTCCTGTGTCTTCGTGCAGCAAAGGAGTGGAGTATTCCCTCGGAAGACGCAGAGCGGTCTTCAGAGCTCGGTTCTGGATGCTTTGCAGCGTTGCGATGAGCTAATCTGCGGCCTTTCCCCGCGTCACAGCTGCACATTCCAACATTGGTCGGACCAGAATTGTATTCCAACACTGGTCAGACCAGTGTTATCAAGGGGTGACAATTGGGATCAGTCAACTTATACAAACACGATAATTTAATCATTACTGGGAATGTGGAATGGAACAATCACATGGGGTCAGTCGCAGGTAAAGCAGGTGCAGAATTCAGTTAATTGAAAAAATACTATGGAATTCTAATCAATTTGCATAGCAGAGTTCGTAAAAAAATCTCGTGTGACCCATCCTAGAATACTGCTCAAGTGTGTGGGACTCGCACCAAATCGGACTAGTCGGGAATACTGAACGTGTACAAAGGACAGAAGGAATTTTCACAGTTAGTTTGGCCCACGGCAAATCGTCACGGACATTCTCAAAAACATGAAATGGCACACCTTTAAAGATAGACATCAACTATTCTGCGAAAGCCTGCTTACAAGGCTCCTTGAAATGGTACCACGAGAGAGTTTCAGTAAGATCCTACAGATGCCTACTCTTTGGTCCCTTAGGGACCACGATCGCAGACTAGAATGATTACAGCATGCGCAAAGAAGTTTTAAGCTGACATTCTTCTAGTACTGCATCGGCGAATGGAACGGGAAGGAGCGCCAATTCGTGGTGCAGTGTGAAGTACAGAACTGTCGAAATAACGAATAAATGAAGGGTGCTTATTCAATCAACTTTTCCAATACTGAAATTTTAAACGAAAGAATAAGGACAACATTCCCTACTGGTCTTCAAAAGCCATGTCACTTTTGAATTAACCTCTAATGTTTTGCTTACTCTTGCCCATTCCACAAATACTGTACACTGAAAAGCCAAAGAAACTGGTGCCCCTGCCTAATATCGTTTAGGACCCCCGCGAGCACGAAGTGCCTCAGCATGATGTGGCATGGACTAATGTCTGAAGTAGTGCTGGGGGGAATTGATAACATGAATCTTGCAGGGCTGTCCATAAATCCGTAAAAGTACGAGGGCGTGGAGATCTCTTTTGAATAGCACGTTGTAGGGCATCCAAGATATACTCAATAATGTTCATGTCTGGAGAGTCTGGTGGCCAACAGAAGTGTTTAAACTCAGAAGAGCGTTCCTGGAGCCACTCTGTAGCAATACTGGACGTGTGGGGTGTCGCTGGAATTACTCAAGTCCTTTGGAATGTACAGTGGACATGAATGGATGTAGGTGATCAGCCAAGATGCTTACGTACACGTCACCTGTCAGAGTCGTATCTAGACGTATCAGGGGTTCCATATCATTCCAACTGCACACGCCCCAAACCATTACATAGCGCTCACCAGCTTAAACAGTCCCCTGCTGACATGCAAGGTCCATGGATTCATGAGGTTGTCTCCACACCCGTACACGTCCATCCGCTCGATGCAATTTGAAACAAGACTTGTCCGACCAGGTAATATGTTTCCAGTCATCAACAGTCCAATGTCGGTGTTGACGGGCACAGACGAGGTTCAAAATGGCTCTGAGCACTATGGGACTTAACTGCTGTGGTTATCAGTCCCCTAGAACTTAGAACTACTTAAACCTAACAAACCTAAGGACATCACACAGATCCATGCCCGAGGCAGGATTCGAACCTGCGACCGTAGCAGTCGCACGGTTCCGGACTGCGCGCCTAGAACCGCGAGACCACCGCGGCCGGCCACAGACGAGGCGTAAAGCTTTGTGTCGTGCAGTCGTCAAGGGTAGACGATTGGGCCTTCGGCTCCGGAAACCCAAATCGATGATGTTTCGTTGAATGGTTCGCACGCTGACACTTGCTGATGGCCCAGGATTGAAATCTGATGCAATTTGCGGAAGGGTTGCACTTCTATCACGCTGAACGATTCTCATCAGTTGTCGTTGGTCCCGTTCTTGCAGGATCATTTTTCCGGCCGCAGCGATGTCGAAGATTTGATGATTTTCCGGATTCCTGATATTCACAGTACACCCGTGAAATGGTCGTAAGGAAAACCTCGCAGATGCTGTGACCCATAGCTCGTGCGTCGACTATAACACCACCTTCAAACTCACTTAAGTCTTGATAACCTACCATTGTAGCAGCAGTAACCGATCTAACAACTACGCCAGGTACTCGTTGTCTTAAATAGGCGTTGCCGACCATAGCGCCTTATTCTGACAGTTTACGTATTTCTGTATTTGAATTCGAATGGCTATACCAGTTTCTTTGCGGCTTCAGTGTAACAACGCAGCAGATTCAGTGGGTCTGTCCCCTAATATTATTAATTATCCTTATGTCTCTCCCGACAACTATTCCACTTGATATCAGCTGGCAGTTTAAAACTGTGTGCCAGACCAAGTCTCAAACTTAGAAACTTTGCCTTTCGCGGCAAGTACTCAAAAGAGCACTTACTTCGGTATCCGTAAAAAGGTGGTGAGTGTAATCCGACTGCAAGAAAAAAGTTTCATATCAGCACACTCTCAGCTGCAGATTGAAAATTTCATTCTGGAAGCTATTCCTCTTTTTGATCTGTAGGAGGCTACTCCCCTGCACTTCAGTGATAGTTTGCTGTCCTATTATTATTACCTATCATTCCCATATAGGACTGTTCACTAGACTGGGTGGAGGAATCTCCTAGTGCTAGACTAATAGCGAAAACATCCCTTCTACGTCCAGCAATTAGTGACAAGACTGGTTAGAGCTACTCTCTAGTGCTTGATAAATGGCAATTACCTCTCCCCAACTCCCATGCTTTACAGCCATAGGAAAAAACAGATGAATTTTCTCGCTGATTTGGAATTTCTAGCCAATAGGAGGATGGGGACTTAGACTGCGCCAGTATTCTGGATCAGCCATTTTGGATTGTTACATTATAGTCAGAGTGTGCCAGTATTCCAAGGGTGATGAAATAAAGAGAGCACCCTACATCCTTCCACACCAGTGATATGCTAATTGAATTTTTATAAATAGAGAATGTGTTATTATTATTGTATCCTTCACAATGCAATGTAATTAGCATTTGAATTTACCCCCGAATTTCGAATTTATCACAAAGTTTTGAATTTCCCATTAAGTTTTGTACTTCCAGTCATTGTTCCAGGTAGGGGCAGGGAGTGTAGGGGGAGTGAGTGGGGCCGCAGGGGATTTTCGAGAGGGAGGAGGGGTAATTAATTGATCCATTTAATTAAGTGTGCGACGTAACGCGCTCTTTTTCGCACGTCGACGGCTGTTCTGCAACATATATAGTCTACCTATCTCGATACTGCTGCAGATCTGCACACGTTAAGACCTGGCTGCAGCTACTTAAGAGATCTCAGAAAAGCAGCGTTGAAGAAACAGAGATTTCGTAACTACACATCGGAGGCCGCTATAAGTACAAAAAGTTGAAAATAGTCTTGTGAACTCTAAAGAATAAATCTGAAATGGGTTGCTGTTCAAATTTCTAAGTTCAAAGGTCCTTTTAAACTTGCATTAGGATTTTTTTATTGCTATTAAGCAAGATCATCAGCCCATATGTGTTCAAATCATTAAAGTTCCTGTTCACAGTCCTCGTCACACTCAAACAGCCAGAACTTTTCCTATCCAATTCCGAAACGTTTACGAGAGTGACACAGTCAATAAACTGCTATTTACTTTTGCACTCGGCATTCAGTGGTTGCCTTTGAATAAAGTTTTTGCTCGCCATAAATACTCAGTAAAAAAAAATTACTTACAAGGGACCCTCCCCATCGCACCCCCCTCACATTTAGTTACAAGTTGCCACAGTGGATAGGCCTTGAAAAACTGAACACAGATCAATTGAGAAAACAGGAAGAAGTTGTGTGGAACTGTGAAAAAAATAAGCAAAATATACAAACTGAGTAGTCCATGGGTCACATAGACAACATCATGGACTGTATGAGCTCCGGAGCGCCGTGGTCCCGTGGTAGCGTGAGCAGCAGCAGAACGAGAGTTCCGTGGTTCAAGTCTTCCTTCGAGTGAAAATTTTACTTTCTTTGTTTTTGCATAGTTATTATCTGTCCGTTCGTTCATTGACGTCTCTGTTCACTGTAATAAATTTTGTGTCTGTGTTTTGCGACCGCATCGCAAAACCGTGCGATTAGTAAGACGAAAGGACGTGCCTCTCCAATGGGAACCGAAAACATTTGATCGCAAGGTCATAGGTCAAGCGATTCCTCCACAGGAAAACACATCTGATATATTATATACGACACTGGTGACAGCATGTGCGTCACATGACAGGAATATGTTGTCGACCCACCTAACATGTACACTTGGCGAATGGGTAAAAAGATTCTTCTACCTTGCCCGATTTAGGTTTTCTTGTGGATGTGATAATCACTCCAAAGAAAGTGATGAAAACATAAGAGTTTGTCACATAAATTGAAAATAAAACATTTAACTTTTCTCTCGATGGGAAATTTGAACCAAGGACCTTTCGTTCCGCAGCTGCTCACGTTACCACGAGGCCACAGCGATCCTGCGCTACCAGTCTCCTTGATGTTGCCCATGTTCCCACGAACTACTCAGTTTGTATATTTTGCTTATTTTTTCACAGTTCCACGCAACTTCTTCCTGTTTTCTCAATTGATCTGTGTTCAGTTTTTCAAGGCCTATCCACTGTGCCAACTTATAACTAAATCTGAGGGGGATGCGATGGGGAGGTTCCCTTGTTAGTACCGCCACGCTTTTAGTTCAAAGTTTACACACGCGATTTTCTCCAGAACAAAATATCTCTCGACTCTTAAAATTTCACAAATAGTTAATGGTAAACACCAGCTACCTTTATCACTGTACCGAAACGCTGAAGTCACTGTATCACTTCATTTTACACATAATGCGTTCGGACACTTTCAGCATGACCGGCTCCTTCGAAAACTAGTCCACCTCTTTCTTCTTCTCTGTGCCTCTACAAGCACCTCTATCTCATGCGTTAGGTGGTAAACCGCCTCACTTCTTATTAGTTGTACAGAACTACGGCCAATCAGAACTGACTTTCAGGGCGCGGCTCGCGCCAAAATCTAGCAAGAACCAACCACTGCTCTCAGCTCATTGACGTCATTAAAAGAAGCAACTCAAAACGCTCTTGTTAAACAAAAAAATAAAATGAAATAAACTTTAAGCTGTAATTTACGTCTGGAATTTAACTATATAGTCGCGAACATTCTGGCTGTCTATTACATATTCAAACATGCTTGAACATCCGTCATCCAATAGTAGGGGAACCACTGGTGGATTCGTTCCCACAATACTAAGCTGGAACACTTGCAAGTTTCTATAGAGAATTACAAACTGAATATTTAATATTAGCGAATGTCCCACATACACTCAGACAAGTACTCTCTTTTACACTCACCCTAACACAAAACATAAATATCTACTTGAAATTCTTAAAGTTATTACTACACCAAAATTACGAAAGATTTTCTAGAATGAGAACTTTCCAAATTTCAATCTAAACACTGAAGGTGTTATCATATCTTTTCAAATAGACACAGTTGGTGAACTACTAACATATATATATTGATTTAGTTTTTTAAGTGTCAGATAATTCCTTTTTTACTGACTTTTCTTTTTATAACTTCCAAATTATGGCAGTTACTGACGTCAGATTTTGACAGATTGTTCCTTTACACGACAGAAGGTTATGTACCTAATATGAAGTTCCTCAGGCTATTTCTAGATCAGTTATTAATTTTTATAGTTCCAGACCCCCCCCCCATGAACCGTAGGCCTTGCCGTTGGTGGGGAGGCTTGCGTGCCTCAATGATACAGATAGCAGTAACGTAGGTGCAACCACAACGGAGGGGTATCTGTTGAGAGGCCAGACAAACGTGTGGTTCCTGAAGAGGGGCAGCAACCTTTTTGTAGTTGCAGGGGCAACAGTCTGGATGATTGACTGATCTGGCACTGTAACACTAACCAAAGCGGCCTTGCTGTTTTGGTATGGCGAACGGCTAAAAGCAAGGGAAAACTACAGCCGTAATTTTTCCCGAGTGCATGCAGCTTTACTGTATGATTAAATGATGATGGCGTCCTCTTGGGTAAAATGTTCTGGATGTAAAATAGTCTCCCCCATTCGGATCTCCGGGCAGGGACTACTCAAGAGGACATCGTTATCAGAAGAAAGAAAACTGACATTCTCCAGATCGGAGCGTGGAATGTCAGATCCCTTAATCGGGCAGGTAGGTCAGAAAATTTAAAAAGGGAAATGGATAGGTTAAAGTTAGATATAGTGGGAATTAGTGAAGTTCGGTGGCAGGAGGAACAAGACTTTTGGTCAGGTGAATACATGGTTATAAATACAAAATCAAATAGGGGTAATGCAGGAGTAGGTTTAACAATGAATAAAAAAATAGGAGTGCGGGTAAGCCACTACAAACAGCATAGTGAACGCATTATTGTGGCCAAGATAGACACGAAGCAAACAGTAGGAAAAGGAAGAGAAGGTGAATATGGATTGGGGCTAAGAAATGAAAGAGGAAGCCGCCTGGTAGAATTTTACACAGAGCATAACTTAATCATAGCTAACACTTGGTTCAAGAATCATGAAACAAGGTTGTATACATGGAAGAACCCTGGAGAAACTAAAAGGTTTCAGACAGATTATATAATGGTAAGACGGAGATTTAGGAACCAGATTTTAAATTGTAAGACATTTCCAGGGGCAGATGTGGACTCTGATCACAATCTATTGGTTATGAACTGTAGATTAAAACTGAAGAAACTGCAAAAAGGTGGGAATTTAAGGAGATGGGACCTGGATAAACTGAAAAAAAACCAGAGGTTGTACAGAGTTTCAGGGAGAGCATAAGGGAACGGTTGACAGGAACGGGGGAAATAAATACAGTAGAAGAAGAATGATTAGCTTTGAGGAATGAAATAGTGAAGGCAGAAGAGGAACAAGTAGGTAAAAAGACGAGGGCTAGTAGAAATCCTTGGGTAACAGAAGAAATATTGAATTTAATTGCTGAAAGGAGAAAATACAAAATGCAGCAAGTGAATCAGGCAAAAAGGAATACAAACGTCTCAAAAATGAGATCGACAGGAAGAACAAAATGGCTAAGCGGGGATGGCTAGAGAACAAATGTAAGGACGTAGAGGCTTATCTCACCAGGGGTAAGATAGATACTGCCTACAGGAAAATTAGAGAGACCTTTGGAGAAAAGAGAACCACTTGCATTAATATCAAAAATTCAGGTGGAAACCCAATTCTAAGCAAAGAAGTGAAAGCAGAAAGATGGAATGAGTATATAGAGGGTTTATACAGGGGTGATGTTCTTGAGGACAATATTATGGAAATGGAAGAGGAGGTAGATGAAGATGAAATGGGAGATATGATACTGCGTGAAGAGTTTGACAGAGCAATGAAAGACCTATGTCAAAACAAGGCCCTGGGAGTAGACGACATTCCATTAGAACTATTGACAGCCTTGGGAGAGCCAGTCATTACAAAACTCTGCCATCTGGTGAGCAAGATGTATGAGACAGGCGAAATTCCCTCAGACTTCAAGAAGAAAATAATAATTCCAATCCCAAAGAAAGCCGGTGTTGACATATGTAAAAATTACCGAACCATCAGTTTAATAAGTGACAGCCGCAAAACACTAACACGAATTCTTTACAGACGAATGGAAAAAAACTGGTAGAAGCCGATCTCAGGGAAGATCAGTTAGGATTCCGTAGAAATGTTGGAACACATGAGGCAATACTGACCCTACGACTTATATTAGAAGAAAGATTAAGGAAAGGCAAACCTACATTTCTAGCATTTGTAGACATAAAGACAGCTTTTGACAATGTTGACTGGAATACTCTCTATCAAATTCTGAAGGTGGCAGGGGTAAAATACAGGGAGCGAAAGGCTATTTACAATTTTTACAGAAACCAGATGGCAGTCAAGGGACATGAAAGGGAAGCAGTGGTTGGGAAGGGAGTGAGACAAGGTTGTAGCCTCTCCCCAATGTTATTCAATCAGTATGTTGAGCAAGCAGTAAAGGAAATGAAAGAAAAGTTTGGAGTAGGTATTAAAATCCATGGAGAAGAAATAAAAACTTTGAGGTTCGCCGATGACATTGTAATTCTGTCAGAGACAGCAAAGGACTTGGAAGAGCAGTTGAATGGAATGGACAGTGTCTTGAAAGGAGGGTATAAGATGAACATCAACAAAAACAAAACGAGGATAATGGAATGTAGTCGAATTAAGTCGGGTGATGCTGTGGGAATTAGATTAGGAAATGAGACACTCAAAGTAGTAAAGGAGTTTTGCTATTTGGGGAGCAAAATAACTGATGATGGTCGAAGTAGAGAGGATATAAAATGTAGACTGGGAATGGGAAGGAAAGCGTTTCTGAAAGTATTTGTATGTAGTGTAGCCATGTATGGAAGTGAAACATGGACAATAAATAGTTTAGACAAGAAGAGAATAGAAGCTTTAGTAATGTGGTGCTACAGAAGAATGCTGAAGATTAGATGGGTAGATCACACAACTAATGAGGAGGTGTTGAAGAGGATTGGGGAGAAGAGAAGTTTGTGGCACAACTTGACTAGAAGAAGGGATCGATTGGTAGGACATCTTCTGAGGCATCAAGGGATCACCAATTTAGTATTGGAGAGCAGCGTGGAGGGTAAAAATCGTAGAGGGAGACCAAGAGATGAATACACGAAGCAGATTCAGAAGGATGTAAGTTGCAGTAGGTACTGGGAGATTAAGAAGCTTGCACAGGATAGAGTAGCATGGAGAGCTGCATCAAACCAGTCTCAGGACTGAAGACCACAACAACGACAACAACATAGTTCCAGAGAATGTAACTACTCTGTAAGCGCCTCTCTGCTACTTTCACACGCTGCAGTCATGCCATATGGTCGTGACGCACGTCTGCAAGACACAACTTGCCCATTGCAGATTGCATAAGATTCTGACTGCTTACACTGGAGCCCACATACATTCATACAAGAAAGCTTTAGTAGACAAATTGGTGATAGCACCGCAGCTGCGATGCCTCAAGTGTTCAATTAATTTAATATCAAAAGTGTGCTCATTTTGGCAAGGGGCTGGGGGGAGGGCTGGAGATTTCCCAGGAGGGGAGAAAGTGGCTCAGAACTGAACTGAGAACTGGTGACGAGGGTTGCAGCCCTTTATCCAGAGAGGAAGGGGGGAAGGAGGAGGGGGATAGTTGGAGTGGATATGTTTCTCAGAAGGATGGGTTATTCCCAGGGGGTCATAAATCAATCCTGAGGTGGTCATAAACCACTTAGCAGAACAGTTGGTTGTCACAGATCAATCACCTGCCACAATTTAGGTAACACATCAATTTGATATCGAAAGTGTACCAGAATCTCTTTGCTCCACTACTGATGTCAGCAACCATGCTTGAATCTTTTTCAAGAAAATAGTGTAATTTCTGTGTACTTGTACTCTTGCACTCACTTTATCGTGTTATAATTATGCAGTAATGTAAAGTGATTGCTACTGCAGCGTATTGCACATGACGTAATAAAATCTGTGTTTTTCATTTAATATGAATTTTTTTTTTTTTTTTTTGGTCATCAGTCTACTGACTGGTTTGATGCGGCTCGCCACGAATTCCTTTCCTGTGCTAACCTCTTCATCTCAGAGTAGCACTTACAACCTACATCCTCAATTATTTGCTTGCCGTATTCCAATCCATGTCTTCCTCTACAGTTTTTGCCCTCTACAGCTCTCTCTAGTACCGTGGAAGTCATTCCCTCATGTCTTAGCAGATGTCCTATCATCCTGTCCCTTCTCCCTATCAGTGTTTTTCACATATTCCTTTCCTCTCCGATTCTGCATAGAACCTCCTCATTCCTTACCTTATCAGTCCACCTAATTTTCAACATTCGTCTATAGCACCACATCTCAAATGCTTTGATTCTCTTCTGTTCCGGTTTTCCCACAGTCCATGTTTCACTACCATACAATGCTGTACTCCAGACGTACATCCTCAGAAATTTCTTCCTCAAATTAAGGCCGGTATTTGATATTAGTAGACATCTCTTGGCCAGAAATGCCTTTTTTGCCATAGCGAGTCTGCTTTTGATGTCCTCCTTGCTCCGTCTGTCATTGGTTATTTTACTGCCTAGGTAGCAGAATTCCATAACTTCATTGACTTCGTGACCATCAATCCTGATGTTAAGTTTCTCGCTGTTCTCATTTCTACTTTTTCTCATTACCTTCATCTTTCTCCGATTTACTCTCAGACCATACTGTGTACTCATTAGACTGTTCATTCCGTTCAGCAGATCATTTAATTTTTCTTCACTTTCACTCAGGATAGCAATGTCATCAGCGAATCGTATCATTGATATCCTTTCACCTTGTATTTTTATTCCACTCCTGAACCTTCCTTTTATTTCCATCATTGCTTCCTCGATGTACAGATTGAAGAGTAGGGGCGAAAGGCTACAGCCTTGTCTCACACCCTTCTTAATACGAGCACTTCGTTCTTGATCGTCCACTCTTATTATTCCCTCTTGGTTGTTGTACATATTGTATATGACCCGTCTCTCCTTGTAGCTTACCCCTACTTTTTTCAGAATCTCGAACAGCTTGCACCATTTTATATTGTCGAACGCTTTTTCCAGGTCGACAAATCCTATGAAAGTGTCTTGAGTTTTCTTTATCCTTGCTTCCATTATTAGCCGTAACATCAGAATTGCCTCTCTCGTCCCTTTACTTTTCCTAAAGCCAAACTGATAGTCACCTAGCGCATTCTCAATTTTCTTTTCCATTCTTCTGTATATTATTCTTGTAAGCAGCTTCGATGCATGAGCTGTTAAGCTGATTGTGCGATAATTCTCGGACATGTCAGCTCTTGCCGTCTACGCAATTGTGCGGATGATGCTTTTCCGAAAGTCAGATGGTATGTCGCCAGACTCATATGTTCTACACACCAACGTGAATAGTCGGTTTGTTGCCACTTCCCCCAATGATTTTAGAAATTCTGATGGAATGTTATCTATCCCTTCTGCCTTATTTGACCGTAAGTCCTCCAAAGCTCTTTTAAATTCCGATTCTAATACTGGATCCCCTATCTCTTCTAAATCGACTCCTTTTTCTTCTTCTATCACATCAGACAAATCTTCACCCTCATAGAGGCTTTCAATGTATTCTTTCCACCTATCTGCTCTCTCCTCTGCATTTAACAGTGGAATTCCCGTTGCACTCTTAATGTTACCACCGTTGCTTTTAATGTCACCAAAGGTTGTTTTGACTTTCCTGCATGCTGAGTCTGTCCTTCCGACAATCATATTTTTTCGATGTCTTCACATTTTTCCTGCAGCCATTTCGTCTTAGCTTCCCTGCACTTCCTGTTTATTTCATTCCTCAGCGCCTTGTATTTCTGTATTCCTGATTTTCCCGGAACATGTTTGTACTTCCTCCTTTCATCAATCAACTGCAGTATTTCTTCTGTTACCCATGGTTTCTTCGCAGCCACCTTCTTTGTACCTATGTTTTCCTTCCCAACTTCTGGGATGGCCCTTTTTAGAGATGTCCATTCCTCTTCAACTGTACTGCCTACTACGCTATTCCTTATTGCTGTATCTATAGCGTTAGAGAACTTTAAACGTATCTCGTCATTCCTTAGTACTTTCGTATCCCACTTCTTTGCGTATTGATTCTTCCTGACTAATGTCTTGAACTTCAGCCTACTCTTCATCACTACTATATTGTGATCTGAGTCTATATCTCCTCCTGGGTATGCATTACAATCCAGTATTTGATTTCGGAATCTCTGTCTGACCATGATGTAATCTAATTGAAATCTTCCCGTATCTCCCGGCCTTTTCCAAGTATACCTCCTCCTCTTGTGATTCTTGAACAGGGTATTCGCTATTACTAGCTGAAACTTGTTACAGAACTCAATTAGTCTTTCTCCTCCTTCATTCCTTGTCCCAAGCCCATATTCTCCTGTAACCTTTTCTTCTACTCCTTCCCCTACAACTGCATTCCAGTCGCCCATGACTATTAGATTTTCGTCCCCCTTTACATACTGCATTACCCTTTCAGTATCCTCATACACTTTCTCTATCTGTTCATCTTTAGCTTGCGACGTCGACATGTATACCTGAACTATCGTTGTCGGTGTTGGTCTGCTGTCGATTCTGATTAGAACAACCCGGTCATTGAACTGTTCACAGTAACACACCCTCTGCCCTACCTTCCTATTCATAACGAATGCTACACCTGTTATACCATTTTCTGCTGCTGTTGCTATTACCCAATACTCATGTGACCAGAAATCCTTGTCTTCCTTCCACTTCACTTCACTGACCCCTACTATATCTAGATTGAGCCTTTGCATTTCCCTTTTCAGATTTTCTAGTTTCCCTACCACGTTCAAGCTTCTGACATTCCACGCCACGACTCGTAGAACGTTATCCTTTCGTTGATTATTCAATCTTTTTCTCATGGTAACCTCCCCCTTGGCAGTCCCCTCCCGGAGATCCGAATGGGGGACTATTCCGGAATCTTTTGCCAATGGAGAGATCATCATGCCACTTCTTCAATTACAGGCCACATGTCCTGTGGATACACGTTACGTGTCTTTAATGCAGTGGTTTCCATTACCTTCTGCATCCTCATGTCGTTGATCATTGCTGATTCTTCCGCCTTTAGGGGCAATTTCCCACCCCTAGGACAAGAGACTGCCCTGAACCTCTATCCGCTCCTCCGCCCTCTTTGACAAGGCCGTTGGCAGAATGAGGCTGACTTCTTATGCCGGAAGTCTTCGGCCGCCAATGCTGATTATTTATCAAAATTTAGGCAGTGGCGGGGATCGAACCCGGGACCAAAGACGTTTTGATTATGAATCAAAGACGCTACCCCTAGACCATTTTTTTTAATTTTTTTTCCTCTCTTTTTTTTTTTAGACGCTACCCCCCCTTTTTTTTTTTTTTTTTTATCGATCGAGACTCGAACTCGGGACCTTTGCCTTTCGCGGGCAAGTGCTCTACCAACTTTTTTTTTTTTTTTTTTTTTTTTTTTTTTTTTTTTTTTTGCAGACGCTCTATCCATCCTTTTTTTTTTTACCATATGCGCCAATTTGTAATAAGAATAGAATGAATAAAGTGTATATCATTGCTAGGCTGCCGTAGCGCAATATAAGAAATGAAAAATATTCTTGAGTTTTTTTTTACCATATGCGCCAATTTGTAATAAGAATAGAATGAACAAAGTGTATATCATTGCTAGGCTGCCGTAGCGCAATATAAGAAATGAAAAGTATTCTTGAGGTTTTTTTTTTTTTTTTTTTTTGTTTTTGGGGGGGGGCCAAGTAGTAAACAGAATTTTTTTTATGGTGCACAAAAGACTATCACATCATCATTGAAGGAAGGTTGCTCTGCGAGAGAACGGAAATGTGAAAGCGAAAAAGGGAAAGAAAAAATGCCTTCTGCATTGGTGAGCATCTGAATAGTATCGTAAAATTCCGACAAGTACTAAAGTCCCAGGAAGCAAATGGGATTCATACATACAGGTCACTGGCAACCTCTGCGATCCGAAAGAGTGTATTTGAAGCATTTAACCATTAATTATGATGTTCAGCATATTTCCAAATATCCTCCTGTAGTCACAGTGTTGTCTCATTTTAAAGTGTTCAATTTCTATGTAAGAATAATAGTCGAGGAAAGTAGCATGCCTATTCTGCATAATAAACGATGCTGTGTGGCCCATGATCCACGTTGCAGCGTTGTTTTTTGCTCGTGGATATCTCAGTTTTTGTGGCTGAATGATCTCTAAAAGATCTACACCACAGGGCGTCGTACAGTCTATCACCGACAATCGTTGACGAAGAAATGTAGTAATTTCTTCTGCATGTCCGCACGTGAACCTATGAAGAAGCGTATCGACCCTTCCGCATGTGTCACAGTTGGGCGTTGGATGAAGGCCAATTTTATGTAGCTTTTCATTCGTTGCTACTTTATCGTTGACTGTTAGATACCAGTCGGCTATGACGCGTGACGGTAACACGTCGCTGTGCACATTCCGCCATACTATACTCCAATGTGTATGTGGATGTTTTTCTTCGAAACGATTCCTGTGGTTTGTTGTCGTGAGAAGTCCATAAAGCTTCCTGTTCGTCAGGCTTCCGTTATCGACGATTTTGTGTCGAATGTAGCTCATTTCCATGTAGTACAGTCGCACATGTCGGTAAGAAAGTGGAATGCCGGCGATATTAACGGGTGGGTCAAGGCTATGAGGCTTCCACCGCTGAATGAGGTTTGTGATGATACTGGTCCTCCGGGTACGAAACTCCTTCCTGATGCGATTTAGGAGCAGGGTGACACATTTTTTGTGTACTTTAATGAGGTTAAGGCCACCTTTGAGCGAAGGTAAGGTTAAGGTATCGAATTGAACTTTGAAAATGTGCCCCCTAATAAGAAACCAACATAACGCTTGTTGTATACTCTTGGCTAGATGGTCGGAGATTGGAAGAATTTGCGCCAAATAAGTCATCTTGCTCGTAATGGCGATCTCGATGGTCTTAACTTTCTGTAGTATGTTCAAGTCACGGTCGGAGTGAAGTACCAAAGCAGCACGTAATTTATTAAGCATGTGTGACCAGTTCTTCGTCAGGAATTTGTCTGGTTTGGCCTCAAAAGTAACACCGAGGGTTGTGTGAGAATCCTTGACCTTGCACCAGGGAACATGGGATATGTCTCCGATACCGCCACCGATCTGCAAAGCTGTGGTTTTAGTTCTATTGAGTATTGCTCCTGAAAGAAACGTGAATGTTTGTAAAAGAGTTTCTGCTGACAGAAGTTGTTGCGATGATGACACAGTGACGCATACATCGTCAGCATACGCAATGCATGGGATAGTGACAGACTCGACGCTAAGTCCGATCCCGCTATGCGCCAAGTTGTTCAGGAGCGGCTCCACTGCAATGGCGAACAAAATCATTGACAGAGGACATCCTTGGCGGACGGATTGCTCAATGGAAACTTCTTGTGTAAAATGGCCATTAATGAGAATCCGTGAAGAGGCGTTTGTAGTAAGTTTGCGAATTAATTCTATGAGATGAAGTCCAAAACCTAGTTTCTTCATGCATTTAAAGAGGAAGTCATGACGTACACGATCATAAGCCTTCTCAAAATCTAGAAAGATCAGAGCGCCCTGTCCTTGGGTTTCAGCATACGAACAGATGATGTCCCTCAAATCGCAGGCTGCTGAGATCGCACTTCGGCCTTGCACTGCACTGTACTGGTAACTGCCCAAAACCTTGTACATAACGGTTTGCATCCTTAGCTTAATCGATCTGGTGATGATTTTGAAATCGGCATTCAGGAGTGTGATGGGTCGCATGTTTTCGACCTTCCTGCTGTTCCCTTTTTTCGGTAAGGGCAGGATGATACCTTCCGTAAAGGCCTTGGGTATAACTTCCAGGTGCCAGAGTTCATTCGCTATCTCGAGGAGTGTCGGACCGAGGAGGTTCCAGTAACGCTGGTAAAACTCAGCGCTGAGACTGTCGGGTCCTGGTGACTTCCCTTTCTTTGCACTGTGGACCGCCAGTCGGATTTCGTCCTCTGTGAAAAGAGATTCCAGATTTGCAGTATCCTGTTGCGACAAGCGACAGCTCAAGGTCCTAAGAAAATCGTCGCACGAGTGTTCATCAACGGCTTGCTTCTTGTAAAGTTGACTATAATAGTCGTAGACGTGCGAGATGATGTCACGTTGCTTCGTGATGGCATTCTCAGCGTCATCAACGACGGCTTCAATCAACATGGCTTTACACCGTTTCGTCGTTCTCAGGACGTGGTACAGAGAGGCCCGTTCTTCGGCGGCCACGTCCTTGGGCTGGGCTCGCACGATGATGCCTTGCATTCGTTGGCGTTGTATCGCCGTGATTTTCGCTTTATATCGTTTGATCTTTACGTCGATATCGCCAGAAGGATTGTTAGCGCGACTGTACAGGTCTCTCAAACAGCGATAATAAAACTCAATAGTCTGTTTCTGCCAAAAGCTTTTTTGTCGGGCGTAACTCATGAGGGTGAGGCGTAATTTAGGCTTAGCACACTGAGTCCACCACTGGAGAGCGCTATCGTAACGACGTCGTTGCCGCTGGAGCTGTTGCCATGTTATGTTCACCTCCTCTTCAAGTTGGGCATCCTGCAGAAGGCTGACGTTCAATTTCCAGTAGCCTTTCCCGCGGTATATTTGCTGGCGGTGTAGGTTAAGGTAACACTGATACGCACAATGGTCGGAGATGTTGACAGGAGCTATGTCACAGTTCACAGCGTGTCGCTGGAGGGCCTCGGACACATAGATCCTATCCAACCGACTGGCAGAATGACTGGTTACGAAGGTGTACGCTACCCGTTCACCGTGCAGTTGTTGCCATGTATCGTGAAGACGCATGCCATGAATTAAATGTTCAAGTTCGATACATCTGTTCGTGTTAGGAGTTTGGTCTCTGTCGTTAAGCACACAATTGAAGTCACCACCGAGGATGAGATGTGCACGATAAGCGCTAAGAAGAATGGGAACCTCGTTTTTATAAAATGTTGAGCGATCTCTCTTATGAGTGCTACCTGAGGGAGCGTACACGTTAACAATCTGCACACCATTCACTCGAAGAGAAATGCCACGACCACTAGGCAACCGCTGCACATCCGTAAATGGTATACCGTCGCGCAGAAGTATGGCAGTGCCTACAGCATCCTGGAGATTGATGTTATCAATGAGAACGTAACCGGGCACTTCTAAGACTGTGACTACCTCCTGAAGGAGGGCAATGTCAACGCTGGTACCATACAAGAAATCAGTTAGCGAACGGAGTTTCACCGCACTTTGAATTCTATTGACGTTAAGTGTGGTAACGTTGTAGGTTTGGCTATCGCACATGATGGTTCAGAGGACAATGAGCTCTGTGTTGGATCGTCCTTCTCGACGTCTTTGAATCAAACTCGTTGGGAACGTCTGGAGTACTCAGAGAGTGGAAATGTCGCAGCGCGATGGTCATGCGCGAGAGCAGCTACTGCTGCATCTCCTCGTCCTGCTGCCACCACGGCTCATTGCTGTCGGGGTGCTTCGCGGTGCGCGCGCCGCCCTGCCCGCCACCGCCGGCTGAGTCTGTCAACGGGGTCGCATCCGCCTGACCACCACGCGGGGCTGCGACTGACGTCATCGAGTTCCTGCGGGAGCGCTGCTGCAGCTGCTCGCTACTCTGTTCGCTCTTCCTCTTAGCCGTTACGGTGCTCTGTTCCCTCTCAGCGCTCAGTAGTGCCTTCAGGTGTTTGGTCTGTTCACGAATGCGTTCTTGCCTCGCGGTGTCCTCGCAGCGCACGGAGCAAGAAGGTTGAGGTTCAGTCTCGCTGCCACTTTCTGACATGTGTACGGGTCTCAAATCATCCGACTTTTCCTCTTTGCTACTATTCCCTTTGCTTCTCCTTCGGCGGCCTTTCTTCGTTTCTGCTGCAGTCTCTACCGTTAGGGGCGGTTCAGGCAAACTGATCTGCACCCGCTCCTGTATCTCACACGGCTTAGTTTCAGAGGTGGCTGGCGCATCGTTGTTATCCAGCGGTAACTGCCCCGGTGAGGATGACGGTGCCGGATCGACGTCCGTCCTACCGCAAATGTCTTGGGCACTGCATTCCACCGGAACTGGCATCTCCGCCTCGCTAACACGTTCCGGCTGCCGAGGTGGTGGTACCGTCCCCGCGACTACCTCACTCAATAGCGGAATAAGCTTTTCACTACCGTCTGCAGGACGTTCCCGTGGAAGTTGAAATGGACGTCGACGTGCACAGTTCATCCGCAGATGTTCTGTTGAATGGCAGATCGAACAGGTAGGGGGTTGTCCAATGTAAGTTACCTGTGCACGACAGCCGCCAATGGCAACATACGAAGGTATATGCTTTTTTAAGTCCACACGAACACTTCGCACCCCGCTGTTAACTTGGTAGCGATATGCGCTCGACCATTTTTCATTGGTAACCGACAAAACAACGCCGTACAGTGACAGAGAACGTGCTATCAGGTCATTAGGGCACTCAGGTGGCACATTAAATACCCTGACGGTTCTCACTCCGTATCCCGAAGGCACGATTTGGACATTGCTAATACTGCCATCATTATGACGAAATGGTCTCACACCAGCATGCTCCTCAACGAATTTCTCATAAGTGTCACTCGAAATAAATTTGATAAATAACGAGTACTGCACAAAGTCCAACTGGAACGTGTCGACTATATCTTCCGGCAATTTCAGATCCTCAAAAATCCACTCATGGATTTCGAAAGCCGTCGGTCGCAAGGCAGCACGATCGAAAACACACTGAACGCTGTTCGCTCTGTTAATTGTCGACATCTTACTTGCAACAGTGGTACAGAAACAAACGTTAACAGCGCTCGAACACGCTGCGCAGCTCTCCACCGCAGCACTGCTCGCGACGTAAACACTGGCCCGCGCTACCGCCCGTCACCGCGCGATGTGCACTGGCCGAGTGCCTGAACACGACTGTGAGACCATGGGTACCCACGACGAGGTTTACTGTATCACAAATAAAGTTTAATTCCTGATACGATTTAAGACCCCCCCCCCCCCCATGACCCATGGACCTTGCCGTTGGTGGGGAGGATTGTGTGCCTCAGCGATACAGATAGCCGTACCGTAGGTGCAACCACAACGGAGGGGTATCTGTTGAGAGGCTAGACAAACGTGTGGCTCCTGAAGAGGGGCAGCAGCCTTTTCAGTAGTTGCAGGGGCAACAGTCTGGATGATTGACTGATCCGGCCTTGTAACAGTAACCAAAATGGCCTTGCTGTGCTGGTACTGCGAACGGCTGAAAGCAAGGGGAAACTACAGCCGTAATTTTTCCCGAGGGCATGCAGCTTTACTGTATGATTAAATGATGATGGCGTCCTCTTGGGTAAAATATTCCGGAGGTAAATTAGTCCCCCATTCGGATCTCCGGGCGGGGACTACTCAAGAGGATGTCGTTATCAGGAGAAAGAAAACTGGCGTTCTACGGTTCGGAGCATGGAATGTCAGATCCCTTAATCGGGCAGGTAGGTTAGAAAATTTAAAAAGGGAAATGGATAGGTTAAAGTTAGATATAGTGGGAGTCAGTGAAGTTAGGTGGCAGGAGGAACATGACTTCTGGTCAGGTGACTACAGGGTTATAAACACAAAATCAAATAGGGGTAATGCAGGAGTAGGTTTAATAATGAATAGGAAAATAGGAATGCGGGTAAGCTACTACAAACAACATAGTGAAACGCATTATTGTGGCCAAGATAGATATGAGGCCCACACCTACTACAGTAGTACAAGTTTATATGCCAACTAGCTCTGCAGATGACGAAGAAATTGAAGAAATGTATGATGAAATAAAAGAAATTATTCAGATAGTGAAGGGAGACGAAAATTTAATAGTCATGGGTGACTGGATTTCGAGTGTAGGAAAAGGGAGAGAAGGGAACATAGTAGGTGAATATGGATTGGGGCTAAGAAATGAAAGAGGAAGCCGCCTGGTAGAATTTTGCACAGAGCACAACATAATCATAGCTAACACTTGGTTTAAGAAACCATGAAAGAAGGTTGTATACATGGAAGAACCCTGGAGAAACTAAAAGGTATCAGATAGATTTATATAATGGTAAGACAGAGATTTAGGAACCAGGTTTTAAATTGTAAGACATTTCCAGGGGCAGATGTGGACTCTGACCACAATCTGTTTGTTATGACCTGTAGATTAAAACTGAAGAAACTGCAAAACGGTGGGAATTTAAGGAGATGGGACCTGGATAAACTGAAAAAAACCAGAGGTTGTACAGAGTTTCAGGGAGAGCATAAGGGAACGGTTGACAGGAACGGGGGAAATAAATACAGTAGAAGAAAGAATGGTTAGCTTTGAGGAATGAAATAGTGAAGGCAGAAGAGGAACAAGTAGGTAAAAAGACGAGGGCTAGTAGAAATCCTTGGGTAACAGAAGAAATATTGAATTTAATTGATGAAAGGAGAAAATATAAAAATGCAGTAAGTGAAACAGGCAAAAAGGAATACAAACGTCTCAAAATGAGAACGACAGGAAGTGCAAAATGGCTAAGCACGGATGGCTAGAGGACAAATGTAAGGATGTAGAGGCCTATCTCACTAGGGGTAAGATAGATACCCCCTACAGGAAAATTAAAGAGACCTTTGGAGATAAGAGAATGACTTGTATGAATATCAAGAGCTCAGATGGAAACCCAGTTCTAAGCAAAGAATGGAAAGCAGAAAGGTGGAAGGAGTATATAAAGGGTCTATACAAGGGCGATGTACTTGAGGACAATATTATGGAAATGGAAGAGGATGTAGATGAAGATGAAATGGGAGATACGATACTGCGTGAAGAGTTTGACAGAGCTCTGAAAGACATGAGTCGAAACAAGGCCCTGGGAGTAGACAACATTCCATTGGAACTATTGACGGCCTTGGGAGAGCCAGTCCTAACAAAACTCTACCATCTGGTGAGCAAGATGTATGAAACAGGCGAAATTCCCTCAGACTTCAAGAAGAAAATAATAATTCCAATCCCAAAGAAAGCAGGTGTTGACAGATGTGAAAAATTACCGAACAATTAGTTTAATAAGCCACAGCTGCAAAATACTAACACGAATTCTTTACAGACGAATGGAAAAGCTAGCAGAAGTCGACCTCGGGGAAGATCAGTTTGGATTCCGTAGAAACACTGGAACACGTGAGGCAATACTGACCTTACGACTTGCTTAGAAGAAAGATTAAGGAAAAGCGCGAACCTACGTTTCTAGCATTTGTAGACTTAGAGAAAGCTTTTGACAATGTTGACTGGAATACTCTCTTTCAAACTCTAAATGTGGCAGGGGCAAAATACAGGGAGTGGCAGGCTATTTACAATTTGTACAGAAACCAGATGGCAGTTATAAGAGTCGAGGGACATGAAAGGGAAGCTGTGGTTGGGAAGGGAGTAAGACAGGGTTGTAGTCTCTCCCCGATGTTATTCAATCTGTATACTGAGCAAGCAGTAAAGGAAACAAAAGAAAAATTCGGAGTAGGTATTAAAATCCATGGAGAAGAAATAAAAACTTTGAGGTTCGCCGATGACATTGTAATTCTGTCAGAGACAGCAAAGGACTTGGAAGAGCAGTTGAATGGAATGGACAGTGTCTTGAAAGGAGGATATAAGATGAACATCAACAAAAGCAAAACGAGGATAACGGAATGTAGTCGAATTAAGTCGGGTGATGCTGAGGGAATTAGATTAGGAAATGAGACACTTAAAGTAGTAAAGGAGTTTTGCTATTTGGGGAGCAAAATAACTGATGATGGTCGACGTAGAGAGGATATAAAATGTAGACTGGCAATGGCAAGGAAAGCGTTTCTGAAGAAGAGAAATTTGTTAGCATCGAGTATAGATTTAAGTGTCAGGAAGTCATTTCTGAAAGTATTTGTATGGAGTGTAGCCATGTATGGAAGTGAAACATGGACGATAAATAGTTTGGACAAGAAGAGAATAGAAGCTTTCGAAATGTGGGGCTACAGAAGAATGCTGAAGATTAGATGGGTAGACCACATAACTAATGAGGAAGTATTGGATAGGATTGGGGAGAAGAGAAGTTTGTGGCACAACTTGACCAGAAGAAGGGATCAGTTTGTAGGACATGTTCTGAGGCATCAAGGGATCACCAATTTAGTATTGGAGGGCAGCGTGGAGGGTAAAAATCGTAGAGGGAGACCAAGAGATGAATACACTAAGCAGATTCAGAAGGATGTAGGTTGCAGTAGGTACTGGGAGATGAAGAGGCTTGCACAGGATAGAGTAGCATGGAGAGCTGCATCAAACCAGTCTCAGGACTGAAGACCACAACAACAACAACAACAACATGATTTAATACCGAAGACGTGATACACTAGGGATATTTAGTTTGCTGCATGTGCAAAAAAAATTCCTATTTCTGTATCATTTCTATGTAAACCACCAGTTATGGGCGGCGATGCAACGTTCTGGAGTCCTATCCGAAGTGGCCTGGATGTATCCAACCCCAGTGTTCTCAAAATCTTTCCCGGATGTTTCTGGTTCAGCCGATCCCTGGTCGTACTATCATTGTAGCTCCGATTCGTCGCTCCTGTACTCACTTCTACCAGTAACATCACCACAATCTAGTATGAATGAACTACATTTTACCTCAAATAAATGATAAAGAGACTGTTTCTCAATTTTCTTTCTCGAAAAACATTCAAAATAATTCCATTTTTGTAACTTTCTAATAGATGTCAAGTGACCAGACTAAAATCGATCTAGCGGTTCTAGGCGCTCAGTCCGGATCCGCGCGACTGCTACGGTCGCAGGTTCGAATCCTGCCTCGGGCATGGATGTGTGTGATGTCCTTAGGTTAGTTAGGTTTAAGTAGTTCTGAGTTCTAGGGGACTGATGACCATCTATGTTAAGTCCCATAGTGCTCAGAGCCATTTGAACCATTTTGAACTAAAATCGAGTGAAATGCTTGAAAATTTTGTGTAACAAATGTAATGTGACTCTAAGACGAACTTAAGTAAAAGCGAAGAAGGCTAATGCTAAAACGATCCAGACGAAGAAAAAATCATAATTTTTCGTATTGTATGAAAACCATTAGGTGAAATTTACAGCTATGGACTTCAAATATGAAATAAGTGTCCTACATAGACACTGCTTGCAATGAAAGGAACAATTGTATTCACCGGATAATTTTATAAAGAAAATACCATGCCTTAGCCAAAGGGGGCAGTGGAAGGATACATCAGGTGATTTGTATTTTTCATTGTACATGCTGTTTAAAATATGTAATCAAATGACTTTACATGGTCAGAGAAGGCAGACTTAGTGTATATCACGGATTCCGATGAAAATGACCAAAGTTCTTTTTCTGATTTTTTGTGAGTTTTTCATCATTTGTTTTATCGCATGTTCTTTAGAGACAAACAATTCTGTCTCTCCTACCTTGGCCATTGTGTATGTAAGCATTTGTAATTTTCGTTCTTAATAAGTATGTTAACATGAAATTGTCTAAGTATGGTTATTTCAAAGAATGATAATCACCATTTTCACAGATGACGGACCAGGTGTCGAATTTTTCTAAACGGTACTTGTAACGATTTCCCGATTAACGGGTTGCCGACGAACAATAGCAACCACGTTTTATTTCTCATGCGGATCGCTGCTAACAGCAGCAAACTTTTTCAGAGACTACGGTTATTAATTCTCTACGAAATCCGATGTCTCAGCGAAATCAAACTGACGCGCCTATAATAATTATTATTCACGCGGACGCGAATCAGAAATTGCGAGCCTGTTACTGCGGCAGCGGACAATGGTTCTACATATCTCTTTCTCAAAATCACAATAGTTAATAATATTTGTCATTTTGCCAATTTAATTCTTCATCTGGGTCTGAAATGGAGAGTTATAACATGTAGGCCAGCTTCCATGAAATTTGAAAGAACTTTAAATTCTTACTATTTCATAAAAAACCAGCAAGCACCAGAACTGTTTATAACCTATAGGTACAACGTCCTAAATGTAAACTAAACAGTATGAACAAAAACATATATATTTTCCACGTCACTGAAGGTGTCTTCCAGACAGTAAATGCTAGATACGTATAGGACAAAGACTGTGTTTTATTCAGCTGCGATTAGACGGTCCGAAAATAATAATTATAAACATAACGTACAACAACATTATACGCAACTGAGGACAACAGAACTGTATAAGCTAAAGATGTGTAAGTTTTGTTCTGTGTCTGATCGTATTCTAATTGTTTGTGTATCGAAATTTCTGAGGCGGAAATTGGGGACCAGGCCAGAATTTGCCTAAGCAAGCCAGAGCAACCACCAAAAGACGACTGTCTGGGCAGTACACAGTAACGGAGGTCAGTCCGCCACGCGGATTCGGTCCGAGGCTGGGTTACCTGCCAGATCCGGCAGCTAGCGCGATGCACGTTACGCTGCACGAACAGGTCAGTCCAGACTCGGTAATATCCAAATTCACTCAGTTTTATTCACGATCGCGATTCTCCATCAAAAACTGTCTCTAACGATTTTGGGAATTCCTGACACAGTCGGTAGTCCATCAGTAATAACGAAATAAATATTCGGTAAAATGCGTCATTCTCTGGTGAGGTTATTGGAGACTCTGGATTAGAAATGATCTGAATGAAGATAAGCATCAACGGTGGCTGGAAGAGGGTAACGGATGTTTCTATAGCCCTGCCTGGGGAGGTGTACTGGGAGAACGCTTCAGTGATAACTCGAAGAATACAATGCGTAGGGTTCTTAGTCATACTATGATGACGCTGGGAGATTTCAGATTATCAGCAATACACTAATGAAATTACAGGCGACATGGATTGCGATTCAAATGAAATTAAAAGTCTTTTCTGGAAATCATCGCACCTAACACAATGCCACTAGAATAAAAGTTAACAATAATGAATTAGAATGTGTAACAAGTACCAAATTCTTAGGGATGAATGTAGACAGCCAACTGAAATGGACAAACCATGTCAACATTTTGGCAAAGAAATTATCCACAGCATGCTATGCTCTTAGAATCCTTGCACCGGTATGCAATAATACCTGTCTTAAAATAACATATTACGGATATCTACACTCAGTCCTCAGCTATGGGATCATGTTTTGGGGAACAAGTGCCAGTAACATACAAAATGTGTTCAAAGTACAAAAAAGAGCCATAAGGATAATAACAAATAGCAACAACAGGGCCCACTGTCTAGAATTATTTAGAAAGCTAGGAATTCTAACTGTTTCTTGTGAGTATATCTTTCAGAACATAACGTTCATTAAGAAAAATCTTAACATGTACAACACAAACAGCCTAATACATGACCATGAAACAAGAGCTTGTCACCACATCCATCTAGATAGAAAGAACAAGGCAAAGACACAAAAAAGTATATTTTACAATGGGATAAAACTGTACAACAAATTACCACAAGAAATTAAAGAAATAAATGAGCCCCTCACTTTCAGACAAAAGCTTAAAACCTTTTTAGTAAGTAAAAGTTTTTATACTGTAAAAGAATATTTAACATAGATGTAAATTATTAGCAACATATGACATTATCACCAAAATATTATGTAATTATAAATATGTGCATGACTAGTTATAAAAACTACACAAAATATGAGAAACCTGTTTCATTGTAAATGTATATGTGTGCTCATGTGTTGTAATCTGACGACATCCATACAATATTTATTGTTCCATGGATGAATAAATAAATAAATAAATAAATAACTGCAAAGCTGTTAGAGGAGTTGAACTGAATGTTAACAAATGTTGAAAATACATCTGGTTAGCATGTGTGACAGGGAAGTGAATGCAGATAATATGGCCGTTAACATCAAGCATTCATTTCTGAGGATTAAAACTGCAGTACCGATGAATACAATTAAGGGTATTGTACAGTACCAATTTCACTTTTGCCGGCTTTTTCAAAAATATTTAAAAAGATTGTGTTCAAGCATATCCTTAAGCATCTGACTGCAAATGATATCCAAGTCACTCTTTGGGTTGCTTAAGGGTTCCAATATAGAGAAAGCTATTTATAAGTACAGTAAGAATGTCCTTAATTAATTAGATAACAACTGGCATTCTCTGTGACCTGTCAAATCCTTTGGCTTTGTGAATCACAGCATTTGCTTAAGTAAATTAGAATATTATATAATTGCGTAGGCTTCTGCAGCCAAAGTCAGTCGACATAAAAGTTTTCTGGGTATGGTACCACGTTATAGTGTATAAAACTACTGCTGCTAGACAAAAACCAACGGTTGAGCCACAGTTGCAGTGGCCTTCTTCTGGGTCACTGGTGCGCTCTAGCTTTTTTTTCTTTTATTGTGATTTCATGCCTCGGCTGAGTCGGGCTAGCAGTGGCCTACATACGCCACTCTTCGGCCAAAAAACACAACATACCTACACGGAAGGCATAAAAACATAAAAAACATGGTAAACACATGATGAACACTGCACAAGAAATCAGAAGTCGTTCAACGGGAGACACTGTAATGAAGGGTGGCACCAGTTGAAAACAGATGAAGATGCCCAGGTGGAGACACGAACATAGTAGAAAACACTGACGATGACACTGTATACAAATGGAGAGACACTGATGCACGGAAACACTGGCGACGATCATTGGTGAAGCACTCACCCTGACGAAGGGGGAGGGGGGCTGCCTCCAGGTCAAGGGGAGGGGTAGGAGGATGGGAAAAGGAAGGGGGTGGGAGCCAGTGGGAGAAAGAAGGGAGAGCGGGGGGGAGGAGAGAGGGGGGGTTGGGAGCCCAGGGAGAGGGATGGTAGCGGGAGATGTGGCAGAGAGGAGGGGGGAAAAGGAAGGTGAGGAGGGAGAGAGGGAGCCCTGAGGGAAAAAGGGGGGAACGGTAGGGGAGAGTCAGAGTTGGTAGGATGGGTAGATGGATGGGACAAGGACACCATCAGGGAGGGGGAGTTGGCAGAAGCCACCTTGAGGAAGGGTATGGAGGGTGTAAAGGTGGAGATCAGGTGGGATGCAAGAATACAGGTGCAGCAGAGGGCAGGCAAGGATGGGAGAGACAAGCGAGAGTGGGGGATTGAGCCTGAGGGAGGCGTAAAGGATCTGTATCCATACGAGGAAAAGGAGAAGGTGCAGGAATGGAATCAAGTCATATAGGATCCACGTGGGGTTAGAGACGGATGTGATATGTGAGGCAGAGCACGTGGCGTTCGAGCATTTGGAGGGACTTATAGTAGGTGGGAGGGGTGGGGATCCAGGCAGGATGAGCATAGCAGAGGATGGGCGGATGAGGGATTTATAAGTGTGGAGTATGGTGGAGGGTTCCAGACCCCACGTGTGGCCAGAAAGGAGTTTGAGGAGGTGGAGTTGGGAACATGCCTTGGCTTGGATCGTCCGGAGATGGGGGCTCCAGGAAAGGCGACGGTCAAGGGTGACACCAACGTACTGGAGGGTGGTGTTGAGGTGAATAGAACGGCCATAGATGGTGACATAAAAATCATGGAGGCAGGAGGAAGGGATGGTTTTTCCTACAATGGTTGTCAGAGTTTTGGAAGGATTGACTTGAGCAACCACTGGTTACACTAAGTGGTGAACCGGTCAATATGGGATTGGAGCGTTGCAGGGCGGGGGCGAGGGCAAGGAAGGCAGTGTCGTTGGCATACAGGAGAAGGTGGATGGGGGGAGGGGGGGGCGTGAAGGCAGCGGCATGTCCACCGTGTATAGAAGGTAGCGAGGGGGGGAGAGGACGGAAGCTTGGGGCACACTGGCAGAGGGATAGAAGGTGTATGAATCCGTGTTATGGATGGTGATATAGGAAGGATGGTGGGAAAGAAAGGAGGTGATCAGATGGATGTAGTTAATAGGAAGGGCGAAGGTTTGGAGCTTGAAGAGGACACCACACTGCCATACACGGGCATAGGCACATTGAAGGTCGAGGGAGAAGAAGATGGCAGAGCGACCGGAGTTGAGTTGTTTGGAGAGAAGATGAATGAGGTGAAGGAGAAGGTCATCGGCAGAGAAGGACGGCCAAAAGCCATCCAAGTACTGGAAGCCAGGAGAGAGTGGAAGGGCAGACGTGTGAGTTCGATCAAGGACATCAGGGAAGAGGGAATAATCGAACTGGGGATCGTCAGGGAAGGTAAAGACATCGGAGAGGTAAGAAGCAAGATGTTTGGCCTTACTAAGGTTATCAGGAAAGGGGTGGTCATCATGAAGGAGATGGTAGTGGGGGGGGGGGGGGGGGTAGATCCGGTAAGGCAGTGGAAGGCTGACCAGTACTTAGGCGAGTTGGTAAGTAGGGTAGTATTAAGATGCGTGCATGTCTGTCGCCAGTCCTGGCATTTCTTGGCCATGAGCAAGTTTTGGACGTGTTGTTGGAGTTGCAGGTGGCGTCGTAATGTGTCCCGGTTTCATGTCTGAAGGAAAGCATGCTAGAGATGGCGGGATTCACAGAGGAGGAGTGGGCCTGTGGGGGTAAAGTGGGACGGTGCTGGTGGATGGCGACGGTAGGGATGTGAGGCTCCACAGCCTCAGACAAGGTCTGCTGGAGAAAGGAGGCAGCACGGGTAACATCATCAGGGTGGTGGTAGATGACGGGGTGGCTATCAATCTGGGTAGTGAGGGTATCCCAGTAGGCATTCCAGTCGGCACGGGAATAGTCGTGGACATACTTCACGGGAGGGTCGATGCGAGGATCGGGATGGGGGCAACGACCGTCTGATTCAGTTAGGACAGGGAGATGGCCACTGACAATAGGGTTGAGGATGTCATGCAGAAAAGGAGGTTAGGAGAGGCTGGGACGACATAAAGAGTGGTATTGGATTCAGGGTGTGTGTGTTGGGGAATGGGAATGAGAATGAGGTCACCATGGGGGTGGGGGGTGGGGGTGGGGGGGGAAGAACCAATGCCACCGCAGTAGCTGGGCAGTGGAACGACTATGGATGTTGAGGTCAGCAGCAATCACATAGGAGGAGAAGGTATGATTGATGTGTGGAAAGGAAGTTGAAAGGAATAGGGTCAGAGGGGCAGACATATATGGTGGTGCAGCTAATGGTAAGGCCGGGGAAGAAGAGACTGAGTATCAGGTGTTCTGTGGGATCAGGAAGGAGGGGTTGGAGCCGAAAAGGGATCTGGCGATGGTGGCCAATGGCTATCCCCACCATGCGCTATCAGGAGGGTATTATCTGAGTGGTGAAAGACGTAAGGCGACATGTGGATGGGATTTTGAGGCTGGAGAAAGGTTTTGTTCAGGAGGAAGGCATCCACGTGGTGGGTCATGAGGGTACGCATAAGGAGGTTCTTGTTAACGGGAAGGAAGTGGATGTTGTTGAACAAGATACGGTGCTGTCACGTCATGGTGGGGTTTAAACGAGGCTGTCAAGACAGGAGAAGATAAGGTGGACTAGGTTATGGGAGTAGGTGGCGAAGGTGTTGAGCTGAAATATGGAATGGACAGCTAGGTAGAGAGTGTAGGGGCGCTGAAAGGGGTGGATATTCCGATGATGTCCTCGGCTGTGGGGAGGGGCGAAGGGTGTCACCAGGAGGGGTAGGATCATCAATGGGACGGACAGGCACAGTGAGTTTGGGAGAGACGGGATGGGGCCGGGCCTTATATTTTTGGGAGTAGGTGTGGTGAGAAAGGCTACAGGTGTTGCAGGTGGGGAGGGGGAGGGATTCGAAGTTAGGACACTGCCAGAGGCAATGTGCCTGTTTGCAGTGAGGGCAGACGGGGGCCTTGCGACACTCAGATGTATAGTGCGCATTGTACTGGAACGGACTGGAGAGGGGAACGGGAAGGGTCGACTTTGTAGTGGCAGTTAAACAACAGGACGCTCTCTTTCAGGAAACAGTCAATGGAGGGGGTGGACTCCACATGAGGAAGATCCACATGAGGAAGGTAGGGCCGGTGGAATTATGGATGCAGCAGGCCGCCTGGATTTCAAGGTGGGCATGGGTGTTAAGCTCTGCCAACACCTCCTCCTCTGTGATCACCAGGCTAAGCTGAGTGATCACGGCGGTGAGGGTCGGCGGGTGGCATGGGGTTGGGGTTGGTGAGAGGAGGGGGAGGATGGAGCAGTGGTGAAGGCGGCCTTGGGGCCAAAGTGGATACGGGGGATTCTAGCCAGGATATCAGTGTGGAGGGTGGGGCTGGGAGAGGATATAAGGGCAGAGTCCCTACAGGGGATAAGGAGGGAGATAGGGGCACTAGGGTAGTACTTCCGGAGAAACATGGTTAGGTTATGGGCTCCCAGGAGGGATGGATCAGAATTGGATAGGACATACCTGTAAGTAGTGGTAGGGGAGGAGACTGAGAGGAGGGGAGGGGAGGAGGTGGCAGGAGGCGTGACGTCCATGGTGTCAGGGGGTGTGGGAGGAGGGAGAGGCTGTGATTTTATAGGGTTGGAGGAGGCTAGGGCGCTTAACCACAGCAGAGGAGTGAGGAGGTTTGGGGGACTGGAGCGACTGGGAGATGGCGGGAAGTGGCAGGTCCCGGTGATGGTGATGGTGAGATAGCAGCGTGGGTAGTGACTCGTCGGGCGACCAACCTGGCGGGGACTGTAGAAGCTGATGTAGTGGCAGGGGAGGGGGGAAATGGAGGGAAGGGATCAGATGAGGGTGAAGGATTTTGCTGAGCTGGAGCAGGAGCGGGAGCAGGAGCAAGAGATATGGCACAAGAAAGGGTGTAGTGGTTGTAAGGGTGAGGAGGGGGGGGGGGAGTGTTGAGGAGGGGACGACTGTGGCCACCAAGTAATGGTGGTGGCAGCGACCGATGGGGATGTGTAGACTATTGCAGTTGTGGTGGCCCTGGTGGTGGGGATAGTCATGGTGAGGGATTACCAGGGGAAAAAACAGAACAGGAGAACTGGAACAATAAGGGACGAAGACAGAGATGAAACAATGTGAAGCTGACGAGGGCTGATGGGCAGCTGGAACCTGTGAGGGCCGCTGAAACCAACGAGGGCTGCTGGAACTGATGAGGGCCGCTGGAAACGGCGAGGGCTGCTGGCATAGTGGGGCATGGTTGGAATGGCTGGAACGATTGGAATGGCTGGAATGGCTGGAACGACTTGAATGGCTGGAACGGCTGGGCTGCTGCTGGAACCGGCGAGGGCTGCTGGTGTATCTGGAACCGGCTGGCGTGGCTGGAAACCAGCTGGGCTACTGGCGCTACCGGAACTTGAAACTGGACCTGGCACTGGTGTCACTGCTAGGCTGCTGCACATGTGAGAAATCATAGCACTTCAACGATTCTGGATAACAATCCTTGAAGGACGAAACTCTCTAGAGTTCCGCCGAAGTTGTGCATTCTAGCTATGCAGTGTCCCTTATATTTTGTTGTTACTGCTCACTGCACATGCTGTTACATCATAATTTTAAAAGACAGTTTGTTTCATTGGTCACTTAAGGAAGAAAGAGAGGGAACTTTATTGTAAAACGTTATTGTGGAGGAGAGAGAACATAACCTCTATTGTCTATTAGCTCATGTGTTATGTGCCATGATTGGTGGTCACTGTCGAATGAGAAGTTGGCTGCTGTTTACCAAATACTGGATGTCGGCCGCATGGCGGTTACTCGCTGGTAGTGCTCGTGCCTCGTGTGACAGTGCAGTCTGTTGGGCTCTGATTGCTGGCAGCCAAGATGGGGCAAGCCTGAATCCATCACCTATTCATGTTATTAGGATGTTTAAGTATTCCTATGACCTCCTGATTTTGCGTTTTGTCATAACCGGCTGCTTGGCTAACACACAGGCTTCACTGAATTTTATTTCTTCTCCGCATTCTTGCTGATGTTCTGCCACTGCAGATTTGTTATGTTGCCCGAGACGAATGTTGCTCCTGTTCTCGAATGAGCCTGCCAGTCTCGCTGATGTATGCCTCTCTACATTCGCATTCCACCATGTACATGCCTGCAGTGTGTAATGCATCCATCTTGTCCTTAGTGGAGCCTAGCACGTGCTGGATCCTGCGACCACTATAGAAGACAGGCTGCACCCCAACCCAGCGAAGGGGTTTGCCTATTTGGTCAGTAACATTTTTCAGATAAGGTAAGTGCACTGTTGGTTGCAGTTTGTCTATTTCTTGCTTATCTTTCTTACTTGGTTTCGTCGACAAGGCTGTGTTCTTTCCCCGTCTGTGGGAAATATCTTCAGAAATGAAACTGGCAACTGCATCATAGACTCACTAAGTGCACTGTTGGTTGCAGTTTGTCTATTTCTTGCTTATCTTTCTTACTTGGTTTCGTCGACAAGGCTGTGTTCTTTCCCCGTCTGTGGGAAATATCTTCAGAAATGAAACTGGCAACTGCATCATAGACTCAGGATCCCGAACTTATAGGGACCTATTAGCCATGGTTTTGAAAGCAGTTGCCAGTTTTATTGCACCCTTACCCTTTACTGTAAGAGGAATGCACAAAGAAAATCTGATACATCTGCAATTCATTGATGTTGGATGATTGTCTGTAAATATGTGCCTGTATATGTTCTAATCTCATTTATCATATTCCTATGAAATATGAAAACGTAATGGTGTCAGAGTCTTCATTGACAACATGCTGTTCCGTGAGAAATACATCACCTTTCTTTCAATGGAGCATATCTCCGTAGTATGAGTCTAACGCTATCACAGAGCTTCCAATACACTATCCATTGAATCATTTACAATTAGTGCAACAACCTCACACGTCAAAGCATAATTCAGAGCTACAGCAAGAGTTGTGGATGAATCATTGTTCATTTTTTACCCCCATGTGCTGTTTGATAGTTGACTGACCATGATACTGCATTCCATCTACTGTATTCTGTCTAGAGCAGAGTATGTCTACATTGGTAATACGCATAAGCATATGGGTAATTATTTAATTTGAAGTAAACATAGTACTTACATACATATCCAACCATTGTACATAAAGAGCCAATCAGCCAACAAATACAAGCCACACAAAATCAGACCTCCAGCAACACCAGTCATCTTAGTACCTCTTACACCTCTTCCTGAATTGTAGTGCCATAGTCATTAGGTGACTTACTGACAGAATTTGTGTCACTCACCTCCTACACCATCACTTCTTAGTTGGTGGATTACACCCATGTGAAAAATTCATGCAAATTAATTTGATCCTGACATATTCTTCTACTTTAGCTCACTGACCTGTCAGTTACTAGTGTTTGAATTGCTTCCCTTAAAATGCCAGCAAGTGAATCTGAAACCTACATATGTATTCTACTTCAGTTTGCTCCAGATGTGTACTGCTAGGCATTTGACAGCAGTTAATGCTCCGGGTGAGAGTGTATGGGAATCTAGTCCTATTAATGGGCAATAGATTTAGTTATGTTAATGTCAACTACCAACTCCACCACAAGTCTTCCCACCAGTCTACTGACAACTCATCATCTACAAACATCCCACATCTACAAAAATACACTGCAAGCACCTGCATGGTGCATGTTGGAGGATACATTGTGCCAGTATTATTCATTACCCTTCCATCCCAATCTTACATGCTGATCAACTAACAAATTACTTATATACTTCCATACATATCCTAAAACACCCCTATGTATCGAGGAGAAATATGTTATCTTTCTCAGAGACTTTTTTTTCCGTCATGGAGTATGTCAACCTATACGACCCTAGTAGCATCCACATGACGCTTTTGCTTTGCAGATCAGTCATATAACATGATGTGGAGGACTGATAGATGGCGAATACATAGTGTTGAGCTGTTGAATTAATGTTACTGTTCACCAATATATATCATTTAATCACAAACTGACATCTGCGTGTTAATGTCGTGATAGCACCTGGCAATGAACTTAAAGTTGTAGCAGAAATTGAGAACGTACAGTGAGGTACGAAGGCGGGATTTTTTCAGATATAGTGGGTGAAGCTGTGTGTCAAGTGGACATATATACTGAGTGGCAGTTGACAGCTAAGTATGAAACATTCTGTCTCAGCATTCTCCTTTTTGACAGTGGCAGTGTTAGTGCATCAATACAAATTATGCTTGGTGTTGATGTATTAAAATTAAGAGCTTGAGAGTAATCACAGGATGTATTTCTACAGAAAACAACTATTTGTGAATTACTGTCACATAGTTTTCGAATTTCAGTCAGTGCTGTTTAAGTATAGTGATGCTGTGTGTGGTACTCCCTCCCACCATTACCAAGTGGTCCACTAAATTTTAGAACTTCAGCACTGCTGCTAGCTCAGTGTACAGATTGAATAACTTTGGGGATACACTACAATCCTACCTCACTCCCTTCACAAACACTGCTTCCCTTTCATGCCTCTCGACTCTTATAACTGGTTTCTGTACAAGTTGTAAATAGCCTTTCGCTCCCTGTATTTTACCCCTGGTACCCTCATAATTTCAAAGACAGTATTCCAGTACAGTCAACATTGTCAAATGCATTCTCTAAGTCTACAAATGCTAGAAACATACGTTTGCCATTCCTTAACCAACCTTCAATGAGAAGTCATGGAATCAGTATTTCCATCTCTCTACCAGTGTCTCCGTTCTTCCATAAAGAATTCATGTTAGTATTTGTATTTTGCAACCAAGAATTGTTAAACTGATAGTTCAGTAATTTTCAAACATGTCAGCCCCTGATTTCTTTGTAATTGGAATTATTACATTCTTCTTTAAGTCTGGAGGTATTTGGCCTGTCTCATACATCTTGTTCACCAGATGGAAGTGTTTTGTTATTGTTGGCTCTCCCATGGCTACCAATAGTTCTAATAGAATTTTGTCTGCCTTGTTTCGACTTAGGTCTTTCAGTGCTCTGTCAGATCCTTCATGCAGTATCTTATCTCCTATCTCATCTTTATCTAAGTCCCCTTCCATTTCTTCTTCTTTTGAATAACCCATTTGAAGGGTATGATGAATCAACTTTGGCTATTCTCCATTGTATTAGATTTCCTTAATTTCCAAATTTCCTTCATTCTTTAAGAGTGTTGTTCCCTTTCTTCTTGAGTCCACTTTCATCTAGTTGTTTTCGTTCTCTCCTAAAATTCTGCCTTTTGAACTGCCTTTCTGAAATGTGTTCTGTTTTCTATTGTGGCTATCCTAATTCCAGCATTTTTTATGTCCTTTTCAGTCTCTATGAACCATGTGGGCTTAACCTGTATTCAGCATTATCGTCTCTTTTAGCTCCGAATATTTTCGTTAAAATTCTTCTTTCAACCTTCTCTAGTTTCTCAAGATCTCCATTTCTTGTTAGTTTAAGCGTTTCTGCTGCATATAGAGCTTCAGGTCTGGCCGCTGTTTGGTAGTGTCTTAATTTCGTGTTCCAGGACAAGAATTTTTTGTTGTAAACGTTTTTGATCACATGAAACACTCTTTCCATTTTGTGCACTCTAGTTTATATAGCTGTCTTTTCTTTTGCATTGTATGAAATCCACTCTCCTAGGTATTTAAAGGGACTCTCTTTCATTTGTATAATATTGCTCTCAAGCATATCTCCCTTGCACAGACTCTCTACATACTCCTTCCACCTTTCTGCTTCTCCTTCTTTCCTTAGGACTAGTTTTCCATCTGAGCTCTTGATATTCATGCAAGTGGTTCTCTTTCTCCAAAGTCTCTTTAATTTTCTTATAGACAGTTTCTATCTTTTCCCAAGTAATATACGCTTCTAAACCCTCTAGCTATTCATGCTTAGCCATTTTGCACTTCTTGTCAATCTCTTTTTAGACACTTGTATCCAATTTCTCCTGCGTCATTTACTGCAGTCTTGTGTTTTCTCCTTTCATCAATTAAATTCAATATCTAATGTGTTACCCGTGAAATTCTACTAGTCCTCATCTTTTTAGCTATCTGCTACGCCTAGCAGTAAGCATCTGAAGCGATCTGAAGTAAAATTCATATGTCAGTTTTGGATTCATTTGCTAGAATCCTAAGGAAAGTCATCCAAACGCCATAAACTGACAAGTCGGTGAGCTAAAGTAGAAAAATATGACAGGCTCAAATTCATTTGCATGGATTTTTAAGGGGGATGTTGTCTGCCCAGCAAGAAGTGACAGTGTAGGAGGCAAGTGACCCAAATCCTATCCGTATGTGACCTAAAGATAGTCGCACAACAACTTGGATCGAGGTGTAATTGGTACTAAGTTAACTACTGTTGCTGGAGGAGACACTGATATTGATTTGGTCTCCCTTGTACTGGCTGATTAATCAGCTCTTGTAACACAATAGTTGGATAAGTGTATAAGTACTGGGTTTGCTTCAGAATAAATAACTACCCCTCTGCTAATGCATACAACACATGCAGACATACCAGTTCTAGATCAAGAGTAACGGGATAAAGGTCATCTGGATTGTTGTGAAATTTATTCACAATGTCAGCCTCTCCCCCACCTCCTCCTCCTGGGGAATGGAAATGGCAACATTGCACTGATGACATCACCACCCCTATTCTTCCCCCTCCCTCACTTACCCTCCCCTCCCCTCCCTCACTTCCTCTCCTCTCCATCATTTGTGAACTAGCGGGGAAAATATTCAGTCAGTGCTGAGCTGCTGGCGAGGAAAGATGTAAGGTAGTGTCTCTATTTATTTACTTTATTTATTTTTCAGGGTGTTTTCAGCATCTGTATTGTTCTCAATTTGGCTCCTCACTCCGCCGCCACTGCCCCCACTTTCTGGCGACCCCCACCCCCACTTTTCCCGATAGTGTGTGTATATGTTCACCTTGAAGGTTGAAGACCAGCTATTCTAGTCCGCAACACTACCACCAGGGGCTGTTCAAAACTGTTCTACAGCCCCCTTTGTAACTGGTCTGGTCATATGCGCATATTGTGGAGAATACTTTGAACTACACACAGAAAAATTTTGAAACAGATGAAGTGCTTCTTCTTGGTGGGAAATGGTCTATTTGCACTACCTTGTGAAATTAATTGTTTAACAATTTACCGAAGTCAAATAGTCCGCTTAAAACACTCTTCTTCATAATAAAATATATTTTCAACATTCAAACATTTTGCTAATCAAATAATTAAATTTCTGCCACAAATAGATCCTAGCACTAAATATATACAGAGTCTATTACACACACATCTTCAGCCGCCCCATATGCTCAGAGACTGGAGAGTGTGTCACTGAGACCACCAAACTGTCAACAATCAGTTTACAAGGCGGGAACAATCGTCCAGTGCAAATTCTCACCATAATGATTCTCCTCAAATTCCCAAGTAAAAGTTGGAGAATACACGCAACAATCACGTCTCCTTCTCTCGCCACTCTACTGGTATACTGGCTAGTTCCCTATTCAGCCTCCCAGAGGGTGCCACCACCTGGACTTCCCCCTGTGACCGTGAGTACGATCCGACTACCCAGCAGCTGGAATCTTGCTTTGTACTCGCTGGTCGCGCGAGCTAAGCTGCCAGTTCCAGTCGGCCACTGGTTGCAGACACTGCAAGACAAGCAGGGGTGGCTTGTTCGTATAGTTCTAACTGAAATTCCATCCTGACATAGACTCCCCAGTTTAAAGAATCCACTTTACTCAATCCAAGACAGGAATTTTGTTGTCTATACACCTCGAATTTCTCACTTGAAATCTAGATTCCTCCCTTTTATATGAGCTATTTTTGAAGACTGAAGAAATCGGAGCATACACATGTTTTCACATCGCTAAAGTATTGTTACTTGTTGGGAGTCTAAAACTATGCTGTTATATCCTCTGTGTTGGAGCTCACAGTTTTGTCCTAAACACATCATACTATGATCTTTCTCAAAGAAAAGTAATTTCTGCAAAAGGTTTCCACACCACTCAGAAATCAGTAGATCTCTGCTTGCCAGAGACGACAACAATGGAGGACACTTGCACATTGGATGGTTATGCAGGTTCCTGTCTGTAGGATAAAGATGTACAGTATGTGTGTCCAACATTCATCATCTGCTGACCTGTCCCAACTTGTTGATCACTGTTCCTATATTCCTATTGGCTGTTGCTATATTTAACCATACGTTCAGTTTTTAAAGAGCAAAAACCCACAGCCAGCAGAATAAAGACTCTGCTCTCATACCATTGTGTTCAGACCCATATTCATCAACAGGTCAGATTGCTGCAGTCCTATTGGTTCCCTGAGGGAGATGGTGGGTGGAGGGGGCAGAGGTTATATAAACCCTCATCGTGGTGCAGTTGCCCTCATTTTGCCTCTTTCTCCAGCTGCATGCTTGCTTTGAGTTTTTGCCGCTAAAGTGAAACGCTCCCCATCATCATCAACCACCATTAGTACCAGCAGCAAATGCCTAAGAGTCGAGGAGTAGGAATTACTATGTATATACAGAAACACGCTTTCATCTTCTCTCTCTCTCTCTCTCTCTCTCTCTCTCTCTTTGTGTGTGTGTGTGTGTGTGTGTGTGTGTGTGTGTGTGTGTGTGTGTGTGTGTTTGTGTGTGTGTTTGTATGTGTTCATATTTAGGAGCAAGTAAAACACAGTGGTCATTTAGTATCAAACATCAAAAGGAGTGATATTATAGTAGCTCTATTAGAGTTTATTTTCTCAGCTTCCATTGCTGAAACTTCTCACTGCAGATGTTCATTTGCTATCACACATTACAACAGGCATTACTTTAGTAGTTCTGTGTTTGTGTGTGTGTGTGTGTGTGTGTGTGTGTGTGTGTGTTGTGTGTGTGTGTGTGTGTGTGTGTGTGTATGTGCGTGCACGTGCTTGTCACTACATTTCAGAACAAGTAGCTCTCACCATGCAACTGTATTCTAGTCTTTGTTTCTTTTCGGTAGTATCTTGCCCACTCGTCTAATATAGGGTGCCTAGGAAGTTGTTTTCTTGGATCGCTAGGCAAATATTTTTTTCTTCTCTTTTTTGTGGTTTCATTCTCCTGCCCCACAGGGTCAGGGGAGGGCTGGCTTCTTTTCAGTCGAGTGACATGACAGCTAACAAGAGGAGAAAACTATCATATAAAGGCAATAAAAAGGGGGACATTAAAACTTAAAAAACACAGTTGGTGATTCGTAGAGAACATAAAATACACTGAAGTCACACACACGGGTTAAAAGCTGGCCACAGTATTAAAACACTCCAGAACAAAGACACTTATCACTTATTTAAGAGATGAAGCACACCCAACGAAGAATCCAAGGGAGAGGCCTGAGAGCAGGAGGGGGGGGGGGGGGGTGAAGAGGGGAGAGCAAGGTGCAGTGGGGCAGGGGACAGGATGAAAAGAATAGCGGGTCAGTGGGTGCACCAAGAGGCAGGAGGCAGGTGGGACAGGAGATGAATAGGGGTGACAAGGCAGGAGGAAGTGCAGAGACACAGAAGGAAGGCATGGGAGAAGGAGGTGGTGGGAGAGGGGGAAAAACTGCTCAGGGGAAGGGAAGGGAAGGGAAGGGAAGGGAAGGGAAGGGAAGGGTAGCGAAGGGAAGGGAAGGGAAGGGAAGGGAAGGGAAGGGAAGGGAAGGGGAGGGAAGGAAAGGGAAGGGAAGGAATGGGAAGGAGAGGGGAAGGGAGGGAAGGGGAGGGGAGGGAAGGGGAGGGGAGAGGGAATCCTGAGGAGTAGGGAGGAGGAAGGTGGGGTTGGTAAGAGGGGTAGATGTCAGGTCGAAGCTCATCATCTGGGAGGGGTAGGTGCTGGAAGTTCCCTTGGGAAAGGAGGTGGAGGGTGTGGAGATGGAGAGAGGGTGGGACACAATGATAAAGGTGCAGCAATGGGCTGGGGGTGGAGAGGAAGGGGGAAATCAGGGGGTGGGGGGATCTAGTTGGAGGACAATATACAGGGTGCGGATGTGTTTAAGGGAAAGGAGAAGGTGGGGGAAGGGGTTGAGGTCGTAGAGGATGCATGAGGGGGTGGAAAGTGGATGCAGAAGATGAGGTGGACTGCGTGGTATTATAGGATTTGCAGGGCTTTATAGAATCTGGTAGGGGCATAAATCACAGCGGTGCTGGCATTACAAAGGATGGTGTGGATCAAGGGTGTGAAGTATGGTACAAGGATGCAGTTCCCATGTCCGGCCAGACAGGAGTTTCAGAAGGCAGGGTCTGTTGTGGGCTTTGTGTTGGATTGTAAGGAGATGGAGAGTCCAGGTGAGGTGGCAGTGTGGGGTGAGGCCAAGGTAGTTTAGGGTAGGAGTGAGGTGGATAGGACGACCATAAGTGGTTAGATAGAAATCATTGAGACGGAAGGAGCGGGTGGTGCAGCCTATGATGATCGCCTGGGTCTTGGAGGGGTTGATATCAAGGAACCACTGGTTGCACCAAGTGGTGAACTGGTCAAGGTGGGTTTGGAGGGTAAGTTGGGGCCACTGAAGGGTGGGATAAAGGGACAGGAAGGCGGTGTCATCAGCAAACTGGAGGAGCTGGACAGGCGGGAGAGGTTTGGGCATATCAGCAGTGTACAGGAGATACAGGAGAGGGGAAAGGATGGAGCCTTGGGGCACGCCGTCGGAGGGATAGAAGGTATGGGAGTTGGAATTGTGGATAGTGACAAAGGAGGGACGACTGGAGAGGAAGGAAGCAATGAGACAGGCGAAACTGATAGGGAGAGCATAGGCCTGAAGTTTGAAGAGGAGCCTGGGATGCCAGACACTGTCATAGGCGTTCTGGAGGTCAATGGAAACAAAGATAGTGGAGCAACAGGAGTTAAGGTGGAGAGAAAGAAGATTGGTAAGATTAAGGAGCTTGTCATCGGCTGAGAAGGAGGTAGACAACAATTCAAGCAACTTGTATTAATGGAGTTTGTTACAGTAAGTAAAATTGACAATACTTAACTTTGTATATTCATGAAGGCATGTCCCAAGCAAATGATGACATGCAAATAATCAATGTTCTGCGGTTTATACAATTTCAATGCAAATGAAACAGTTCAGTTCTTAAGTCGTTGCTGTAGCATTAGTATGATGGCTAGTCTTCCAATCTGGCCGCAGCTAGTCAGCGCAGTTCTTATATTCTCTTTGTGTAGATGCTGCTCCAGCGTGGTGTTGTCTGAGTCAGCGTATTATTGGGTGACGGCACCTCACAGTCCTCTCCGCTCTTGTGTTCTTGATCATTGTGCCAGTGCTTGTTGTTATGCCAAAACATTTTTGGTTCAGCGTATATGTGTGAAATGCAGGAGCAGCTAGTTCACCAGCTGAAATCTAAAAGAGAACCGCAGTTATACAGCCTCTGGAACAGGCTGCTCTTGCCATGCCTCCACCAGCACATCAACCTTGTAAAGTACATATTTTTTATCTTCAAGTCTTGCTATGTATATCTGTGTTAAAAGAAGTAGAAGGAGAGAGTTTATATTTCTTGTTATAGTGGATGACCTCAACAAAATTGATGAGATGGTTGAGAAGTATTTTAATGGGAAATGTCCCTCTCTGTCACCTTGTAAGTACATACGAATCGAGTTTCATTGTAATAGTGAAAATTTTATAAAAATAGTTTCCAATTTCTGTTGTTCTTGTTACATTGGATACAAATCAGTTGCCACATGAGACTGGCCAGATGTCTGAGGAGGTACTGCAGCAACAGCAACTCCCCAAACCCCAGTGAAACATACTTGACAGGGTGGAGGAAATGGCATGAGATTTGGAGTAATGTGACCCCCAACTCCCTCCAGTGCTTGAGTGGGCAGAGTGTATCCCACACAATGTATCCCACACAATCAAGAGACCTGGGATTACATTATGTCTTGGGAGGTGATGAATTATGTAATTATCAGTGCTCTTTCAGGTATCATCAGTAGTAGCATGTGAGTGTATTTGTTCTCTCTCTCTTTCACATACACACCATCACAGTATGCTGTAGTGTGAGTACCATTACAATGCGGTCCCATCCAGCACGCCTCACACTGTAGGATGAGACTTGCAGCTGCCTCTGTTGCCCTCATGTTCCTGCCACTACCTCCATTACCCCACTCAGGCATCTGTAGGTCTCCACCCCTACAACTGCTAGATCTACATTGCAGTGAGAACAGTTACAGGTGTTTGAAATGGAGACTCATGCTGGCAACATTTCAAAGATGGTAAATACTACCTGTATCTTCCCTCTATATTGAAACTGGTTTCCTCTCAATGAAAAAGTATCCAGAGTCTCTAACTAGCAGAAGATTTATCCATCATTATGGAACAAGGAACAAAATACTAAAAATTTAGAATATATTGCAACTGTAATATTAAGTACAGTTCTAAATAAGTCTCAACACTGGTGGGAACCTTACACTCATCAGATAGAAGCAATATACAGAAATGTTATAGCAATCCATGGAGTGCAGATACGGGGCCCATCACACTAGTCATGCAGTAAGTCGGAAACCCCATCAATCATTAAACAAACACAAGTTGAGTCTACTCCAGGTGAACAGCAGGGCAGATGCAGATAATAGCAGGAAAAACTAAATGTAAGCTGGCTGCTGGGTATCCTTAGATTAGTCAACTATTGACTTTCTCTAAGATTCTGTTCTGAACAAATATTTGCTCTTTGAAAAGTGATAGAACAATACACAGAATTCAACTGTTCACTACACCTGAACTTTGTTGATTTTGAAAAAGCCCTTGACAGTATACAGTAAGAATAATCATAAAATATTGTAAACGTATATGTAATTTCTGCCCATCTCACTGGTGTTTTTAGGAACCTGTATCTAAGACTTGAGTGGCTGTGTAAAAACAGAAAATGGAAACACCTCTTTCTTTAGCATTCTGACAGGTGGCAGACAAGGATGCATTTTCTCAGCATGCTTTTTTGTAAGTGTCACAGACATTATAATGAGAAAAACTAAAGACAACTTTAACATGGAGCGATCTAGTCTTACAGATTCAGATTTTGCTGATATCATTCTTCTGGTAGAATCACAATGAAGTTTGCAACTAATGACTACTAAGTTGAATGAAATAGCAAGTATTGTAGTGACGAAAAGTGGTTACATGACAAACAGAATGTGCATGAAAAGTGGAAATGCATCTAATCACATTATAGTACAACAGAAGCTGCTGTATTATGTTGATCAATTTCCATATCTTGACAGCATTATCTGTAATAACCAGGATGCAGGTAAATGCAGACATCAGCAACAAAAATGGGAAGGTTTCTGCACTCTTCCAACGAGTACAACACATATGGCAATTAGGCTCTATAAGCATGTCCACAAACTATCCTCCTTTGTAATCCTACTAATGGCCATGATTGGTCCAAAAGATCGGAAAAATGGGGAGTATGGTATGGTTTTAACGGTATGGAGTGGTATGGTAGCATTGTTGTAATTATCTTTATGACCCATAAAGTAATGAAAGTAGTAACAAATGGAAGAAAAATTGAAAACTTGACATGTGATCTTCTGCATTGGAGTCCACAATACAACCTCTGAACCACTGAAACGAATGAAATAGGTTTATGTTGTTAGTATATTTCAAGAAACTTGCATATGTTCTATTTATCAATGCACATGGAATTGTCATAGCAGTTTAAGGATGTGTTTGGTAGTTAAAAATTTAATGTGAAGTGCATAAGTAGTGCTACTTGAGCCAAAAAGGGGAAGATGTATAAGTGATGTTGAATTGTTATTGGCAGCTGTCAAACTTGCCATACTTAACTGTTCACTGCAAATATTTCAAATTTTCCTTTCTTATTCTGCTGCTAAGTGTCTATAAAATGTCTTTGAACTATTCACATAAATTGTGAGTCATCTTCCCAGAGCTGTCATGAGATTGATCATTAAGTACACGTGGTGCCTGGTAATTTCCTTAACTTAACTTTCCAGATTGAAAAAAAAAGTATTTTGACTATCAACAGCATGGGAATGGTGTAATCACATATTTACTTGCCATTTTTGTGTTAATAACAACTTCTTTTAATATTTCAGTTGGTATCTACTAGAGCTGAACCTGACTTTGAACTGCAAGGTTTCATCAGACAAATATGATGTGACTTCATGGCAGTATGATCTGGGCGTCACATTTATACAAGAGATTTCCAGGTTAAGCTTGATCTATGGCCATTTTATGTCTTAAGGTTAAATGCTATATACAATTGGCCCTAAGTGTCTCATTTACTAATCCAATCCCCTCAGTATTGCCTGATTTAATTTGAGTATGTTCCATTATCGCTGTTTTGCTTTTTTGACGTTCACCTTATATCCTTGTTTCAAAACACTGTCCATTCTGTTCAACTGCCCTTCCAATTCCTTTGTTATCTCCGATAGAATTTCAAAGTTCTTGGCAAATCTCAAAGTTTTTATTTCTTTGCCAATTTTTCTTTTGTTCCCTTTACTTCTCAGCACACAGATTGAATAGCATTAGAGATATGCTAAAATCCTGTCTAACTCCCTTCTCAACCACTGATTCCCTTTCATGCCCCTTGATTCTTATGACTGCCATCTGGTTTCTGTATAGATTGTAAATAGCCTTTTGTTTGCCGTATTTCACCACTGCCACCTTTAGAATTTGAAAGAGAGCATTCCAGTCAACGTTGTCAAAAGCTTTTGATAAGTTTACAAGTGCTATAAATGTAGGTTTGCCTTTTCTTGACTTACCTTCTGTGAAAAGTCATGGGGTCAGTATTCCAACATTTGTATGGAATCCAAATTTCTCTTGCCCATGGTTGGCATCCCAGTTTTTACATTCTTCTATAAAGAATTCGTGTTAGTATCTTGCAGCCATGACTTATTAAACTGATATTTTGGTAATATTCACACCTGTCAACACCTGCTATCTTTCAAATTGGAATCATTGTATTCTTCTTGAAGTCTGAAGGTATTTCACCTGTCTCATACATATTGCTCACCAGATGGAAGAGTTTTATCATTTATGGCTCTTCCAAGGCTATCAGTAGCTCTAACAGAATGTTGTCTATTCCCAGGGCCTTGTTTTGACTTAAGCTTTCAATGCTCTGTCAAATTTGTCACATAGTATTATATCTCCCATCTCATCTTCATCTATGTCCTCTCCATTTCCATAATACTGCCCTTAGGTACATCTCCCTTATATAGACGATCTATATAATCCTTCCACCTTTCTGCTTTCCCTTCTTTGCTTAGGAATGGTTTTCCATCTGTGACCGTGATATTCATACATGGTTCTCTTTTCTCCAAAGTCACTTTAATTTTCCTGAAGGCAGCATCTATATTTCCCCTATTGACATATGCTTCAAAATACTTGCATTTGTCCTCTAGCCATTCCTCCTTAGCCGTTTTGCACTTCTCCTTAAATTCTTACATCTTTGTAGTTGCTTCAGTTTTAATCTACCATTCATGACCAATAAACTGTGGTCAGTGTCTACCTCTCCCCTGGAAATATCTTACAATTTAAAACCTGGTTCTGACTTCTGTGTGTTACCATTATATAATCAGTCTGACCCCCCAGGGGCTCAGCATTCATTTGCTGAGTAAGGGCTTGGCGACCCCGGGGTCCTGAGTTGGGGACTGGTCAGCGCCGCCAGTCTCCTGTCACCGTAACCCCCGGACATGCTTCAGAGACCACCGCATGGCGCGGCGGTGGAATGTTGTGTGCTGCGGGGAATGGTAATCTTGGCTTGACCGCCTGGATTACGAGGAAGGTAAACCTCTATAAAAAACCCTCAATCTTATGGTGTGCTGCGCGCCTATAAGATGCATGGCTGTTGGGGTGGAACAGTCACAAGCGGGCAACCTCTGGGGCATCTGCCGCGCCCCAGTTGTATAAGGCTTACCTAGGCACGTGGGGCTCTGTCTAGGTGGACTTCTAGTTCCCTAGCTGCTCGTGGGACCGAGATGGAACCCTCGAACTTTTATTCTTCTCCTGGCAGCGGAAAGGGTGGACCGCTGGTGGGTTCTAACACCCAATCCAACAAGAGGGCTCGTGTAGCCAGTCCTCCTGATTCAGGTAGTAGTAACAGAACGCATGCTGCTTTGCAGAATGTGTTTTTCATAATTAAAAGAAAAGATGGGAGTTTTGAAAAAGTTTCGCCATTTTATATACAGAAGGGCTTAGAAGGTATTGCTGGCACATTAAAATCTGTAAAGCGCTTGCGAAATGGCACCTTGTTGGTTGAAACATCTAGCTTCCAGCAAGTCCAGAACCTTCAGAAGGCACAATTTCTTGGGGAGTTTGCGATAGAGACTGAATTTCACAACACCTTGAACTACAGCAAGGGTGTTGTGACTTGCAGAGATCTCGTTGACATTTCCCAAGACGAACTGAAGGCTGAATGGTCCCGGGAAGGAATTGTCGACGTGCAACACATTATGAAACGGGTGGATGGTGCTCTCATAAAGACTGACTCATTTATCCTTACATTTAACACCACCAAATTGCCAGAGCATGTAAAGGCAGGTTTCCTACGTCTCAGTGTACGGCCTTATTACCCCAACCCCATGCGGTGTTTTAAATGCCAACACTTTGGACACACTACTCTCGGCTGTAGAGGGGAAGCCACTTGTGGGAATTGTGATAAAGCTGCCCATGAGGGAGTTGGTTGCTCCTCTCCTCCCAAGTGTGTGAACTGCTCTGGGGATCACCCTGTGTGAAGTAGAGAATGCAGAGTTTTCCTTGAGGAACGGAAGATCCAGGAACTAAAAACTACAAAACACATCCCGTATGGTGAGGCGAAGAAAATCTACAAGTCCATGCAGCCGCCAACGTTCGCTGCTTCCTTTTCTTCCGTTCTCAAACAACCAGTCTTGAAAACCGATGCTGCTACACAAACGGAGGTTGCTACTGTCAGCACTAGCACCTGCGCTTGTCAATGTACGTGTGCTGCTGCCATTCCTGTGAAGCCTGCTGCTACCCCCCCCCCCCCCCCCCCCCCCCCCCCCCCCGCCCGGCCTTCTGACCAGGCCGTGGTAGCTGACATCATGGAACTTCCTGCCCCTTCCCGGGTCCAGTCTTGTGCACTGCCCAGCACTGCTACACCCTCTACTGCTTCTGAGGTTTTGGCTCCAATGCCACCTCAGGCCAGAACATTGAAGCCAAAGACAAAGGTGAAGACTCGCCCACTAAAGGAGACTGCAGTTATACAGTCTCCTGATGTGGATATTCTCCCTGACGTCCCTCTCGACTCCTCTTCTGAGGCGATGGAGGTTGATGTCAGACTGGGGCAATCATCTCGCCCCAAAACTGAGCCTCCACCTGTTGTGGGCTCTCCTCCTCAACAGAAAGTGAGAATGAAGGTACTCCCACCCTGATAGATGGCTCCCATTATACAGTGGAACATGAATGGATTCCGGGCACATGTGGAGGAACTGAACCTCCTAGCACGGCAACGCCCCCTGTGCTTGTGTTTACAGGAAACGCATTTAAAACCATCTGATGCTCCTGTACTAAGGGGCTATACATCATATCGCAAAGATGACCTGACTGGAGAAAGGGCCAAAGACGGAGTCGCTGTGTTAGTCAATAATGACCACCACTCCTCTGCTCTCCCCCTGGATACTGACCTGCAAGCAGTTGAAATTCATTCACCTCAGAGGCTTACCGTTTGCTCCCTTTATTTACCCTCTCTGGATGCAGTGACCTTAGATGCTCTCACAGATCTTATCAACCAACTCCCCCGCCCATTTCTCCTCCTGGGAGACTTCAATGCCCATCATGTCCTGTGGGGCTCCACTTCTCTTTGCGCTCGAGGTCGAATTTTGGAGAGCCTCCTAATATCTCAAGTGTTGTGCATCCTCAACACAGGTACTCCGACTCATTTCTCTACTGCTACAGGGTCATTCTCAGCCATTGACCTATCTTTCTGCTCTACAACCCTCACCGACTCTGTTCACTGGGAGACCATTGACGACCTTCATTCCAGCGATCACTTCCGTATCCGCATTCATCTCCTGGATGGTGTATCGCTGGAGCAGAGGCCACCATCGTGGATGATTGGCAGGGCTAACTGGCCACTGTTCACTCGGTTGGCTGTCTTTGACCGCCACAATAACGTACAGGAATGGGTGGATCACATCATGCTTGTGGTTCATCATGCTGCTGACCTGTCCATACCACAGCCTTCTGGCACTCCTAAGCGGCGCCTTGTGCCTTGGTGGACAGAAGAGTGCCGTTCAGCCATCCGGGACAGGCGTGCGGCTCTTCGCCGATTTAAATGCCGCCCAACAGCGGTCAATCTTACCGCCTTTCGAATCGTGAGAGCCAGGGCACGCCGTGTCATTAAAGAGAGCAAGAAAAGGTCATGGCAGGAGTTCCTGGACTCCATCAACCGTTCCACTTGTTCCACAAGAGTATGGGAAGCCATCCAGAGGATTTCCGGTAAACATAGCCGTTTACCAATAGCTGCTGTCCTGAACCAGGGATGCCTCCAAACGACACCCAGAGCCATTGCTCAGACGCTGGCAGAGCATTTTGCACAAACTACTGCCACTGCAAATCAGGATCCAGTGTTTCGTCGCTACCGTGCGACTGTCGAAAGAGCTACCTTGGACTTTCGGTCAAACAATTCTGAGGCCTACAATTCCCCTTTCTCCATATGGGAACTTGAATCGGCACTTACTGAGACTTCTGACGCTGCACCAGGTTACGACCGTATCCAGTACTCCATGCTTCGACATCTGCCAGCGGCATCGAAGGAAATCCTCCTCGAATGTTTTAATCTCATATGGCAGACAGGAGTGTTCCCCACCTCGTGGAGGGAGGCAATTCTCATCCCTCTCCTCAAACCAGGGAAGGACCGCACATGTCCCGGTAGTTATTGTAGTATCGCCTTGACAAGCTGTGTCGGAAAGACCCTGGAACGGATGGTTAACCGGCGTCTGGTCTGGCTGTTAGAGACCAGACAGCTCCTTAGCCGCTTTCAGTGTGGATTCCGAATATTTTGGTCCACGGTCGACAACTTGACCCTCCTAGAGGCGGCTATTCAGCAGGCTTTTCTCCATCAGTATCACTGTATCGGTATCTTCTTTGATAACAGTAAGGCATATGATACTACTTGGAGACACTGTATTCTTGCACAAATGCATCAATGGGGCTTTCCTGGCCGCCTCCCGATTTAAATTCGATCTTTCCTGTCTCAGCGGTTTTTTCGGACCCGCGTTGGTAACACACTGTCTGATCGCTTTGAGCAAGAGAACGGTGTCCCCCAGGGCAGTGTTTTAAGTGTTACCCTCTTTGCCATAGCCATCAACAGTATAATGTCTACAGTGAGGAGTCCAGTACAGTGTTCCTTATTTGTGGACGACTTTGCTGTTTTCTGTTCCTCCTCCAGTGTTGCAACCGTGAGCCGTCAGTTGCAGCTAACAGTGCGGCGGTTAGAGGAGTGGGCTGCAAAGACGGGTTTTCGGTTTTCTGCCAATAAGTGTGTTTGTGTTCATTTTAATCGTTCTCGTCATCTTTTTACTTTGCCTGCCTTGCATATGGGGTATACTGTCCTACATTTTAGAGACACAGTGCGGTTTCTGGGCCTAATTTTTGACTCCAGGTTGTCTTGGCTGCCACACCTACGTGACTTGAAAGCCAGAACGCTGAAGGCACTGAACATCCTCAAGTGCCTCAGCCACAGATCTTGGGGCGTGGACAGGGCGCGTCTCCTACAGTTTTATAGAGCTTTTGTGCGTTCACAGCTGGACTATGGGTGCACAGTATATGGGTCAGCGAGGCCATCTTATTTGCGGATCCTTGATGCTGTTCACCATGCTGGGATCCGACTGGCCACAGGTGCTTATCGGACCAGTCCCGTACCCAGCCTCTGTGCTGAATCTGGCGAACCGCCGCTTACCATCCGGCGGCAGCTCCTGCTGGTGCGCCAGGCTTGTAAGTTTCTTGCAGCTCCCAGATCGCCTGCTCACCATCTTGTTGCCCATCCACCTCTGGACCGCCTTTTTTCCCGCCGTCCCCGGGCTACGTTGCCGTTTGGGATCCGTGTGCAATGTGTACTAGAGTCCCTCGGTGTGGAGTCTGTACAACCCCAAATCCAGGGTTTTAACCGCCTGCCATCCTGGTTGCTGAAGAGGCCCGGAGTGATTTTAGATTTATTGCAGTACAAGAAAGATTGCACTCCTGCCACCGTTTTTAATGCAGCATTTTCTGCGATTTTATCTGAGCACCACGACTATGTAGCTGTTTTTATGGATGGGTCTAAACAAGGAGATTCTGTTGGTTGCTCAGTTGTTTTTCCATATCGTGTCCTCAAGGTCCGACTGCCTCAGACTTTTACTGTCTTTTATGCAGAATTGTTTGCGATCTTGCGGGCACTGGAGCACATGAGACATTCTTCCTCTCCTAAATTTCTTGTCTGTTCCGATTCACTCAGTGCCCTTCACTCATTGCAACGTTTGTATCCGGCAGACAAAATTGTCCAGACCATCCAGGATGCCCTCCTCCGACTACAGCGACTGGGGAAGGTTGTAGCTTTCTGCTGGGTTCCGGGGCATGTTGGCATTGCTGGGAATGAAAGGGCAGATCTCGCAGCCAAGGAGGCGTGTCTCGCCCCACAAGTATCTCAGTGTGCTATCCCCTTGCATGCACCCACCTCGCTGTTGAGCTCACGGGTCATGCGTCGGTGGGAGGATGAGTGGCTGGAAGTGACTGACAACAAGCTCCGTATAGTCAAGCCCACAACGCGTGTGTGGTGTACTTCCTTTCAGCCCCATTGACGGGACAAGGTTCTCCTCACTCGGCTTTGAATAGGCCACAGCCCTATGACGCATGGCTTCCTGCTCCGGCGAGAGGGCCCTCCAATGTGTGGTGCTTGCGGCGTCCAGGTCACTGTGCGCCACGTTTTATTGGATTGCATTTTATTTTCTGACCAGCGGGTCGTGGCTGACTTGCCAGCGGACCTGCCATCTCTTTTAGGCAACACTCGGATGAATGTGGTTAAAGTTTTAAAGTTCTGTGCCCTGTCAAATGTTTTTACAAAGATTTTAGGGAGAGTATCCTAATTTGCTCACTGTGTGACAAACTCGCCCATATTTTATGTAAGAGGCCAGCCAATAACAATTTCAGAGGCCAGCCAATAACAATTTCCTGTGTCATTCTTGTTGCTATGTTTCCCCTTTCCTTAGGTTTTACTTTCTTATGTAGCATTTTCCTTCTTTTCCTGCTTTCTTTGAGTGTGTGCTTTAGTTTTCTTAGGTCTGTCCACATTCGTTCCTTTTAATGTGTGTCAGGGCACTGATGACCTCGATGTTGAGCGCCCATAAGCCCCAACACACCACCACCACCTAATCAGTCTGATACCTTCCAGTGTTTCCTGGTCTCTTCCACATACACAACCTTCTTTCATTATTCTTAAACCAAGTGTCAGCTATGATTAACCTTCCATTGCTTGTGTGGATGACACTCATCATCCACATGACTTTCGTGCTCAATTTTGTCTGACAGGGCTGGACTGAGTTCACTCCATTTTCAGTACTGTTCTGTTAACTGGCTGGTTCAAATGGCTCTGAGCACTAAGGGACTTAACTTCTGAGGTCATCAGTCCCCTAGAACTTAGAACTACTTAAACCAACTATCCTAAGGATATCACACACATCCATGCCCGAGGCAGGATTCGAACCTGCGACCGTAGCAGTCGTGCGGTTCCAGACTGTAGTGCCTTTCTGTTAACTCTCTGGCTGTTAGCTCCAGTCATTGTTGGCTTTCAGTTATGAAAAATACATTTTTTACGAAACATTATTATAGTCTGAAGGACACTGGTCATCTGCATGAGCTCTGTTGCCACAATCTGAAACAAAGTAATTCTATATTACTTCATTGCTTTCCTAGATTCAATCAATCTTTCATGTGTGTAAATTTAGGCATATTAAAACTGATTGTAGTTACCTTACATGTTACCTAGTATTCTCTTTATTTTTAGATTGTGGAAGAAATGTCAAAGGCAAAAAAACCTCAGACAGAGTTCAGTAGAGTTCCTAATGTATGGCTGGAATGGTTCAATGAGCTGAGTGATGAAGATGCTCACAGTGATAGCACTGACTCAGAGACTGAGGATTGTGTTCTTGAAAGCGGTCATGATTCAGGAACAGAACGTGAAGTGTCAGAAAATGATGAATATGAGTCAGAGGAAGAAGTAACTCAAGAGGATGAATTTTTTAGGGAAAGATGGAATAACTAAATAGAGGAAAAATAAACATTCTACCAATATTAGAAGCAAATCTTGTAATATTATTACACATTTGCCTAGACCAAAAACTGAAGCTCATATAAAAAAGACAGAAGTAGAAATTCTGAATTTGTTCTCGAATGAAAGCATAATAAGCATCATTGCAACATGCACTAATATATACATCGATGGAGTTTGTGGTAACTTCTCTAGGGAAAGGGATGCTAAAGAAACAGATGCGATAGAGATGGGAGTTTTCATTGGTTTGTTATATCTATATGGATCCTTGAGATGTTCTAAGAAGAGTATATCAAAACTGTGGGATAGCTCAAAGGGAAATGGACTTGAATCATGTTATTTATGCATGAGTGAAAACTGATTCAGGTTTGTGTTGAGATGTCTGAGGTTTGATAATATCCATGATAGTGGTGTTCACAGAGAGATTGACAAGTTGGCTGCTATCAGAGAGGTAGTTGCACTATTCACGAACAATTAGCAAAAATATTTTTCACCTACTGAATATCTTTTTGTTGAACAGCTTTTGGCATTTAGAGGAAACTGCCCATTCAGGCAATATATTCCTACCAAACCTGAAAAGTATGGGTTAGAAGTGTTTGCTTTGGTGTAAAAACAGCTTACACTTTAACTTTAGAACTGTATGTCATTAAACAAACATGGGGACCATATAATGCCAGTAATTCAGCTGGATATACCGTTCTTCGTATGGTCAAACTGGTACAAGGTACAAGCAGAAATATTACTGTTGACAACTAGTATATCAGTTTGTCTTTAGTCAAGAAACTTCAGGCGAAGAAACAGTACGAAAAACAAGAGAGAAGCGCCAAAAAAATTTCTACCAAAAAGAGAAAGGGAGCCAAAATGGTCTATCTTTGGATTTCAACAGGATTGTAAATTGGTCTCATATTGTCGAAAGAAAAATAGAACTGTGTTGATGTTGTCAAGCATGCATTTTGATGATGCTATAGATCATTCCACAGGGCACCAAAATAAACCTGAAATGATCAATTTCTGTAACATGTCAAAAGTGGAGGTAGATCTGTTAGATCAGCTTTGTCAGAAGAACAATGCATCACATAATACAAGAAGATAGCCTATGGTTCTGTTTTTACAATATTTTGAACATTGCAGCCATAAATGCTTTATGCATATATAAAGACCACTGCATGGTTTCAAATCAGGTTGTAAAAAGCTTTGATTTTATAGAAAAAATCAGCAGGGAACTAATAAAGCCTCAAACATAGTGACATTCCCTTATTGAAAGCATTCCATTTGAAATTCAGAGGAGAGCTAAATTACTGTTAGGCACTCAAGAAACTGTGGGACAGCCAGGAAAATCAACTGGATCACATGGAAGGTGTTATATATGTGGAAGTGTATGAAATAAAACAAATCATAGATGATGCTCTACATGCAACAACTGGACATGTGTAGATCATCTGAAAGACATGTGTGTAAACTGTATTGTCAAATAATGTGTTCTTTATTTCAGTTTTGTTTGCACTTTGTCACTAAATTACTGTTTGTATATGGTTATTAGTTAAGTCATGGTTTTGAAATAAACATTTTCATGTTCTTTTGATAAGTCGTTGTATTGTTACACACACTTCAATGCTTACATGGAAAAGAGATGTAAATTTGTTATTTTGAACTGTTTCAAACATTATAATATATTATCCTGTGTATGACTATTAATTGTATTATGTTTAGATTCAATAAAATATCGTAAAGTCAGCCATAAAGACTGTTAAAAGTATACAAATAGACCACTTGCTTTGTGAATGACAGCTCTCATCTGTACAAGTGACCATATCACAGATTTTTGCACAAGTAACAGAGGGTTTGTGCAAAATTCTGCCAGGCAACTTCCTCTTTCATTCCTTTCCCCAGTCCATATTCACCTACCGCTCTTCTTTCTCTTCCTTATCCTACTATCGAATCCAGTCCCCCATTACTATTAAATTTTCAACTATCTGAATAATTTCTTTTGTCTCATTATATATTTCTTCTTCCCCCCATGAACCATGGACCTTGCCGTTGGTGGGGAGGCTTGCGTGCCTCAGCGATACAGATAGCCGTACCGTAGGTGCAACCACAACGGAGGGGTATCTGTTGAGAGGCCAGACAAACGTGTGGTTCCTGAAGAGGGGCAGCAGCCTTTTCAGTAGTTGCAAGGGCAACAATCTGGATGATTGACTGATCTGGCCTTGTAACAATAACCAAAACGGCCTTGCTGTGCTGGTACTGCGAACGGCTGAAAGCAAGGGGAAACTACAGCCGTAATTTTTTCCGAGGGCATGCAGCTTTACTGTATGATTACATGATGATGGCGTCCTCTTGGGTAAAATATTCCGGAGGTAAAATAGTCCCCCATTCGGATCTCCGGGTGGGGACTACTCAAGAGGATGTCGTTATCAGGAGAAAGAAAACTGGCGTTCTACGGATCGGAGCGTGGAATGTCAGATCCCTTAATCGGGCAGGTAGGTTAGAAAATTTAAAAAGGGAAATGGATAGGTTACAGTTAGATATAGTGGGAATTAGTGAAGTTCAGTGGCAGGAGGAACAAGACTTCTGGTCAGGTGACTACAGGGTTATAAACACAAAATCAAATAGGGGTAATGCAGGAGTAGGTTTAATAATGAATAGGAAAATAGGAATGCGGGAAACTACTACAAACAGCATAGTGAACGCATTATTGTGGCCAAGATAGATACGAAGCCCACACCTACTACAGTAGTACAAGTTTATATGCCAACTAGCTCTGCAGATGACGAAGAAATTGAAGAAATGTATGATGAAATAAAAGAAATTATTCAGATTGTGAAGGGAGACGAAAATTTAATGGTCATGGGTGACTGGAATTCGAGTGTAGGAAAAGGGAGAGAAGGAAACATAGTAGGTGAATATGGATTGGGGGACAGAAACGAAAGAGGAAGCCGCCTTGTAGAATTTTGCACAGAGCACAACATAATCATAACTAACACTTGGTTTAAGAATCATGAAAGAAGGTTGTATACATGGAAGAACCCTGGAGATACTAAAAGGTATCAGATAGATTATATAATGGTAAGACAGAGGTTTAGGAACCAGGTTTTAAATTGTAAGACATTTCCAGGGGCAGATGTGGACTCTGACCACAATCCATTGGTTATGACCTGTAGATTAAAACTGAAGAAACTGCAAAAAGGTGGGAATTTAAGGAGATGGGACCTGGATAAACTGACTGAACCAGAGGTTGTACAGAGATTCAGTGAGAGCATAAGGGAGCAATTGACAGGAATGGGGGAAATAAATACAGTAGAAGAAGAATGGGTAGCTTTGAGGGATGAAGTAGTGAAGGCAGCAGTGGATCAAGTAGGTAAAAAGACAAGGGCTAGTAGAAATCCTTGGGTAACAGAAGAAATACTGAATTTAATTGATGAAAGGAGAAAATATAAAAATGCAGTAAGTGAAACAGGCAAAAAGGAATACAAACGTCTCAAAACGAGAACGACAGGAAGTGCAAAATGGCTAAGCACGGATGGCTAGAGGACAAATGTAAGGATGTAGAGGCCTATCTCACTAGGGGTAAGATAGATACCCCCTACAGGAAAATTAAAGAGACCTTTGGAGATAAGAGAACGACTTGTATGAATATCAAGAGCTCAGATGGAAACCCAGTTCTAAGCAAAGAAGGGGAAAGCAGAAAGGTGGAAGGAGTATACAGAGGGTCTATACAAGGGTGATGTACTTGAGGACAATATTATGGAAATGGAAGAGGATGTAGATGAAGATGAAATGGGAGATATGATACTGCGTGAAGAGTTTGACAGAGCACTGAAAGACCTGAGTCGAAACAAGGCCCCCGGAGTAGACAATATTCCATTGGAACTACTGACGGCCTTGGGAGAGCCAGTCCTGACAAAACTCTACCATCTGGTGAGCAAGATGTATGAAACAGGCGAAATACCCACAGACTTCAAGAAGAATGTAATAATTCCAATCCCAAAGAAAGCAGGTGTTGACAGATGTGAAAATTACCGAACTACCAGCTTAATAAGTCACAGCTGCAAAATACTAACACGAATTCTTTACAGACGAATGGAAAAACTAGTAGAAGCCAACCTCGGGGAAGATCAGTTTGGATTCCGTAGAAACACTGGAACACGTGAGGCAATACTGACCTTACGACTTATCTTAGAAGAAAGATTAAGGAAAGGCAAACCTATGTTTCTAGCATTTGTAGACTTAGAGAAAGCTTTTGACAATGTTGCCTGGAATACTCTCCTTCAAATTCTAAAGGTGGCAGGGGTAAAATACAGGGAGCGAAAGGCTATTTACAATTTGTACAGAAACCAGATGGCAGTTATAAGAGTCGAGGGACATGAAAGGGAAGCAGTGGTTGGGAAGGGAGTAAGACAGGGTTGTAGCCTCTCCCCGATGTTGTTCAATCTGTATATTGAGCAAGCAGTAAAGGAAACAAAAGAAAAATTAGGAGTAGGTATTAAAATTCATGGAGAAGAAATAAAAACTTTGAGGTTCGCCGATGTCATTGTAATTCTGTCAGAGACAGCAAAGGACTTGGAAGAGCAGTTGAATGGAATGGACAGTGTCTTGAAAGGAGGATATAAGATGAACATCAACAAAAGGCAAAACAAGGATAATGGAGTGTAATCTAATTAAGTCGGGTGATGCTGGAGGAATTAGATTAGGAAATGAGGCACTTAAAGTAGTAAAGGAGTTTTGCTATTTGGGGAGCAAAATAACTGATGATGGTCAAAGTAGAGAGGATATAAAATGTAGGCTGGCAATGGCAAGGAAAGCGTTTCTGAAGAAGAGAAATTTGTTAACATCCAGTATTGATTTAAGTGTCAGGAAGTCATTTCTGAAAGTATTCGTATGGAGTGTAGCCATGTATGGAAGTGAAACATGGATGATAAATAGTTTGGACAAGAAGAGAATAGAAGCTTTCGAAATGTGGTGCTACAGAAGAATGCTGAAGATTAGATGGGTAGATCACATAACTAATGAGGAAGTATTGAATAGGATTGGAGAGAAGAGAAGTTTGTGGCACAACTTGACCAGAAGAAGGGATCGGTTGGTAGGACATGTTCTGAGGCATCAAGGGATCACCAATTTAGTATTGGAGGGCAGCGTGGAGGGTAAAAATCGTAGAGGGAGACCAAGAGATGAATACACTAAGCAGATTCAGAAGGATGTAGGTTGCAGTAGGTACTGGGAGATGAAAAAGCTTGCACAGGATAGAGTAGCATGGAGAGCTGCATCAGACCAGTCTCAGGACTGAAGACCACAACAACAACAACATATATTTCTTGAATCTCCTCATCACCTGTAGACATAGGCCTATATCTTGGCTACAATAGTGCATTCACTATGCTGTTCATTGTAGCTTAGCCACATTCTTATTTTTTCATTCATTTGATTTTGTATTTATAACCATGTATTCACCTGACCAGAAGACCGTTCCTCCTGCCACATAACTTCACTAGTTCCCACTATATCTAACTTTAACCTATCCATTTCTCTTTTTAATTTTTCCAACCTACTTGCCCAATTAAGAGATCTGACATTCCACACTCCGACCTGTATTGTGGTATCGATAGCAACAATGCCACAGCATAGTTTCATAAGTTGACACTATGAGGCACAAACGACAGTGCACTCTAGCCAGAATGCGAGAGCTCCACGAGCTCCGCTCCAGATTCTGCCCATTTGATGAAGAGCAGACGGTCGGGACACTTCGCACCACATGACAAACTTATGTATTCTTCTTGCTAGATTAAAGGTGATTTAAATTCATACTGCAGTACAGATGTGTTTTACCTTTTCCTGCTCCTACCCAAGCGCCACATTCCAAGCAAGATACAAAAGTTGGCGATGAAGTTTCCCCTATCATTTCCTTTTTTGCTTGGCACTGCTTTCTTTTCATGCTAGTCTCAGTGTAATTCTTTCAATTGTGTAAACCGTGGCTTCGCCACAGGAACAGGCTTCACTGTCCGATCTTGTACGCTTGTATGTTTTCAGGCAAAGCAAATGACACAGCTACTTACTGCCATAAATGGACTGGTCACACTACAAACTGCAGTTACTACGGCGCCTCCGACGCCACCGCCTGTACCGACGCCATCACCAACGGCGCAGCCATTTATTACAAGCCTTCTGCTTCAAGTGCTTCTAGAGCTCGTCTTTTGAATCAACTTTTGCCAGACATTTCCTCTCACATTCAGCACATTGCGAAGAAACTTTTTGTGACTTTGAACATTTGTGGATGTTCTGTTCGTATGCAGCTGCACACTGGTGCATCAGTTTCCTTACTGAACAAATCTATGTATGACTTGCTTGGTTCGCCCCCGCTTCGTCGTTCGCATTCCACGCTGACTGCATTTACTGGACAGGAAATCTCAGTGCTCAGCATATGTAGTTTGCAAGCCATGTATGGTGCAACGACATGTACAGTGTCTTTCCATGTGCTCCGCTATAGTCATGCTATGAACATTTTTGGCATGGACGCATTTGCACTTTTTGGCCTTGCAATTCAGGACAATGTACTTTGCATCAAAGCTAGTGACCATGCAGGCAGTGTTGCCACACTATGCAATGATTTTGCTGTACTCTTTTCTGAGGGCCTTGGTTGTGCCACAGACTTTGCAGCATATGTTGTAGTTAAAGACAATGCCATGCCCATTTTCCGGCGCATACGCCTGGTACTGCACGCGACGCCATAGCTTCTGAACTTAAGCATTTGCAAGACAGTGGTGTAATTGAACCTGTTTCTGCTTCACCAAGGGCATCAACTATAGTGTATGTGAAGAAAACAAACGGTTGTTTCCGTATTAGTGCTGACTTTTAAGTCTACAGTAAATCCCCAGACAGTGGTAGCTACGTTTCCCTTACCGCGTCTTGAAGACATTTTTAATAAGCTTCCTGGAGGAAAATTCTTCTCCATGATTGACTTGTGGGATGCATATTTTCAACTTCTGCTCGATGAACAGTCATAGCACTATTTTGTGATCAACGCCCACCTTGGATTGTTTAAGTTTCGCCACCTTCCGTTCGGTTGTGCTTCAGCTCATGCTATTTTTCAGTCTTACTTACAGCAGTTGTGTACCACTGTACTGGTTGTTCCAATTATCTGGACGACTTCCCAGCACCCATGAACTTGAAAGAACTTCAGTCTGTGTTGGGCAAAATTACATATTATATTCAGTTTATACCAAATGCAGCGCAGACTGCAGCGCCTTTGCATCGCCTTCGGCTTACAAACATTCCTTTTGTTTGGCCTTCGGAATGTGATGCTGCTTTCCACAAGTTCAAATCTGCTTTGTTGAGTGATCGCTGTTTGATTCCTTTTGATCACTCCAAATCTGTTGTTTTAGCTGTCGATGCATCTGTGCACGGCATTGGAGTGGTTCTTTCGCACCGCAATAATTCTGTAGATCACCCAATCGTTTTTGCGTCTAAGTTTCTCAGTTCTGCCCATGAAAACTATTCTCAGATCGAGAAAGAAGCTTTAGCTATTTTCTATGGAGTGACTAAGTTTCATTATTTTTTATATGGTCACAAGTTCTATTTGGTCACCGACCATAAGCCTTTGATGTCGTCATTCCACCCGTCAAAAGCCAGTTCTGGCCCATACTGCACAAAAGTTGCAATGTTGGTCTTTGTTTTTGTCTAACTACAATTACGAAATTTTGTTTCTGCCTACGGCCCAGCATGGCAATGCTGATGTTTTGTCTCGTCTACCTATCAGTCCTGATGAAATGTTTGATTCTTTTGAACTGTCCTGCTTGTTTATTGATTCACAAGATAAGGACTTGGCTGATGGTTTTCTGGTGGATTTTTGTTGCATTGCTTCCGCGACAGCCGCCGATGCTTCTTTGCAGATTCTTTTGCAGTATATTTGTACCCAATGGCCCCCATCTGCTATGCAGATTCGTGATCCACTCATTCGATGTTACTTTGCGCAATGTCACAACTTGTCTGTACACAACGGTGTTATCTTGTTACAAACTGGCAATAATCAGTCTCGCGTGGTTGTACCTCATTTGTTGCAGTCAGAAATCGTCCAATTGTTGCATGCTGGTCATTGGGGTATAGTGCAGACGAAGCAATTAGTGCGTCATCACTGCGCAGCATCAATCTGCTCCCCGTGAGCGCTTCTTTGTGTGGCCGATTCCTACTGCACCTTGGCAGCGCATTCATATTGATTTTGCAGGGCCATTCTGGGACACCCACTGGTGGTTAGTTATTGATGCATACAGCAACTTTCCTTTTGTTGTACCTATGTCTTCTACTCGGTTAAGGTTGTGTTTCAGTGCCTTGGCACTGAGAGAAAAGGGCAGCTATCAGGGAATCGAAGAACAACAACGAAATTGTGATATTAACAGCAGACAAAGGCAATGCTGCTGTCATCTTAGACACCTTGCAGTATGAAGACAAGATGAAAGAGTTATTAAATGATCCCATCTACAAAGAATTAAGGGTGGACCCTACAGCTAAGATAATTCGAAAGATGCAGGCCACGATTAAAGACTCGAGAATTGACGCTGACACAGCCAAGGCTCTTATTCCCAGAGTACCAGTCTCTCCTAGAATTTACGGTCTTCCAAAGATACATAAGGAAAGTTATCCTTTGAGGCCAATAGTGAATGGGATCAATTCGCCCACCACCAAGGCTGACAACAGCGTGCACCGGTACCAGCTACTTCATGCTGTAGACACCCCCTCCGGCCTCTTGCCTGCCTCAGAGACTACGAGCTCTCCAACATCACTGCAGCCATTGTCCAACCACAGATCAATGCTGATACCTCACAATGCTTCCCCTTGTCCTGTACTCCGCACTAGTGGGGGAGGGGCCTCTGTGCAACATTATGGCCATATGTTGCCTCTGACTGACAAAATAAACATTGCAGCCCTGTACAGTAGAGTGAGCAATAATATCAAATGAATTAGCACCAGCTGTGGGGGCATCCATCTCACTTTCTCTGTCTGCAGATGACTTTTGCCTTTCCCATTGCTCCTCCAGTACTGGTGTCACTGAGCAATGCTTACAGGTAGCCATCTAAAAGGTGAACACATGGGCTCTAACCCATGGCTTCCAGTTTTCAGCCACAAAGTCGTGCATCCTGCACTTCTGTTAGCATCATACTGTTCATCTGGACCTGCACTCGGTATTACACCATGAGGTTTTTAGGGATTTGGAATACAGAAGGGCATTGTCTAGGTATTCCCAATAAACTGCGTGCCATAAAGGAGACTATGAATGTGTGGTAGTCCTGCATGCCGGTCTCTTGCAGGGACTCTGTGGTCCTCTACCAGCTCTGCAAAGGCCACACTTCACTGACCCATGGCTATCTCCTCCATTGTGAAGAACCACCCCAGTATTGGTGCAGCAGCCAGTTGAAAAAGTTCCACATTCTCTTGCACTGTCCTGTTTTAGCTGTCCTGTGATGGAATTTTCAGTTATCAGACTTGTTACCATTATTTTTAGCTGACAATACCTCATTGGCTGATTTAGTTTTACATTTTATATGTGAGTGGGTTTTATCATTCCATCTAAGTTTTAGTGCATGTCCTTTCTCAATCCATGTTATTTATCTACCCTAGTGCTTTTAGGATGGAGGTTTCAATGTGTTGCAAAGTGGCTGGCTTGTCCTTTTTTGCTCACATGATCAGACAGCCACAGTCGTCTGCTCTACTGTTTTAATCCTTTCTACCTGTTTCTTGGGTCTATCTGTGGCTTTCTTGACTTCTTTTGTTGGTTTGTACTGCTTGTTGCCATTCTGTAGTTCTTGTGGTTTTTCATTTCTCCGAGTTTTGTATGGTAAGTCTTGTTTGTTTTATTCTCCCCCCCATGGACTTGTTTTGTAGCAACTAGGGACTGATGACCAAGCAGTATTTTAGTCCTCCCCCCCTCCCCCCTTTAAATGAACGAGCCAACCAATAATACCTGTGATGGAGGTATGTGTCAAACCTCTGATCAGTGTAGACAACAACGTAAATTTTTCCAACAAGTAAAGTGGGGATCTGTGTACCACAGTGTAGACCACAATGTAAATTCATCCAACAAGTAAAGTGGGGATCTGTCTACCACATTTCGTGTACTGTTGATTACTCTCCTGCTGGTATCACATTTCTTACAGTGGTCTGTAACATGTCAACTAGGGAATGGTGATCTGCATAAACAGTAAGAGGTCTGCCCTCTATCTCTTCTCAATAGTAGCAACTATGGCTAGTAGCTCATGGTCAGAGGTTGACCACTTATGCTGCATATCTGAGAGTTCACAAGAGAAAAACCACAGAACTGAGGAACATCCTGTTGTAACATGGCTCCAATAGCAAGGTCACTCGCATCCGCTGTTATATTAAGGTGGATGTTGGAAGATGGATGAGCGAGTGTAGTCACATGCAGTAAGTTATCTTTGATTTGATCTAAAGCTGGCTGCATAGGATGTGTCCATTGAAGGTGGCATTTTCCTGCAGTATTCTTCTCACAGAGGACTCCAGTCAGAAGAATGAGAGTCTCAGCTGCATCTGGGGTGTGTCTTCTGTGGAAATTTATGATGCCTAAAAATCTGAGTAACCCTTGGTAGGTGGAGTCTGGGTGACATACTGATGACATTGCTTCTGACTGACAAAACAAACACCATTGTCCTGTGCAGTAGAATGAACGATAATACCTGTGACAGTTTAGTATGTGTTCAACGAGTGATCGGTGTAGACCATGATGTAATTCTGTCCAGCAAATAAAGTCTGCCACACTTCATGTACCAGCTGGTATCACATTTCCTACACAATTTTTGGGGGCTAGATATATGCTATGCTCAGAAGGTCTGCTATTAAAATTATAATGTAGGCTATTGTGTTAGTCACTTATAGTTTCCCCTATTGGAGAAAAATATTCATTGAAAATATTTTCAGTTTCACATTGGTCTTTTACAACCATTCCAATATAGTCAACAATAAAGTACATACAGAGTTTGTCTTTGGCTGTTCTATAACTGTTTATCACTCCCCAGATTCCAGTAGCAACACCATACGAAGCTTGAAGCTTGTTTGCAGCATAGTTGCTCCTGGTTTGTATTAATAAATCTTTATAGTATTATTGATAAATTTTGAAAGGCTCCTTTAGCTTGAGAGATTTTCTCTGTTATTCAGGATTGTGTTATGATGTAATTTTAATTTTACCCTTGCTTCACTGACATAATTATTTATGCAGATACTTTTTTACCCCCCATGAACCATGGACCTTGCCGTTGGTGGGGAGGCTTGCGTGCCTCAGCGATACAGATGGCCGTACCATAGGTGCAACCACAACGGAGGGGTATCTGTTGAGAGGCCAGACAAACATGTGGTTCCTGAAGAGGGGCAGCAGCCTTTTCAGTAGTTGCAAGGGCAACAGTCTGGATGATTGACTGATCTGGCCTTGTAACATTAACCAAAACGGCCTTGCTGTGCTGGTACTGCGAACGGTTGAAAGCAAGGGGAAACTACAGCCGTAATTTTTCCCGAGGACATGCACCTTTACTGTATGATTAAATGATGATGGCGTCCTCTTGGGTAAAATATTCCGGAGGTAAAGTAGTCCCCCATTCGGATCTCCGGGCGGGGACTACTCAAGAGGGCGTCGTTATCAGGAGAAAGAAAATTGGCATTCTACGGATTGGAGCGTGGAATGTCAGATCCCTTAATCGGGCAGGTAGGTTAGAAAATTTAAAAAGGGAAATGGATAGGTTACAGTTAGATATAGTGGGAATTAGTGAAGTTCGGTGGCAGGAGGAACAAGACTTTTGGTCAGGTGATTACAGGGTTATAAATACAAAATCAAATAGGGGTAATGCAGGAGTAGGTTCAATAATGAATAAAAAAATAGGAGTGCGGGTTAGCTACTAGAAACAGCATAGTGAATGCATTACTGTGGCCAGGATAGACACAAAGCCCATGTCTACTACAGTAGTACAAGTTTATATGCCAACTAGCTCTGCAGATAATGAAGAAATTGATGAAATGTATGACGAGATACAAGAAATTATTCAGGTAGTGAAGGGAGACGAAAATTTAATAGTCATGGGTGACTGGAATTCGTCAGTAGGAAAAGGGAGAGAAGGAAACATAGTAGGTGAATATGGATTGGGGGGAAGAAATGAAAGAGGAAGCCGCCTTGTAGAATTTTGCACAGAGCATAACTTAATCATAGCTAACACTTGGATCAAGAATCATGAAAGAAGGTTGTATACCTGGAAGAATCCTGGAGATACTAAAAGGTATCAGATAGATTACATAATGCTAAGACAGAGATTTAGGAACCAGGTTTTAAATTGTAAGACATTTCCAGGGGCAGATGTGGATTCTGACCACAATATATTGGTTATGAACTGCAGATTGAAACTGAAGAAACTGCAAAAAGGCGGGAATTTAAGGAGATGGGACCTGGATAAACTGACTGAACCAGAGGTTGTACAGAGTTTCAGGGAAAGCATAAGGGAACAATTGACAGGAATGGGGGAAAGAAATACAGTAGAAGAAGAATGTGTAGCTCTGAGGGATGAAGTAGTGAAGGCAGCAGAGGAAGAGGATCAAGTAGGTAAAAAGACGAGGGCTAATAGAAATCCTTGCATAACAGAAGAAATATTGAATTTAATTGATGAAAGGAGAAAATATAAAAATGCAGTAAATGAAGCAGGCAAAAAGGAATACAAACATCTCAAAAATGAGATCGACAGGAAGTGCAAAATGGCTAAGCACGGATGGCTAGAGGACAAATGTAAGGATGTAGAGGCTTGTCTCACTAGGGGTAAGATAGATACTGCCTACAGGAAAATTAAAGAGACCTTTGGAGCGAAGAGAACCACTTGTATGAATATCAAGAGCTCAGATGGCAACCCAGTTCTAAGCAAAGAAGGAAAGGCAGAAAGGTGGAAGGAGTATATAGAGGGTTTATACAAGGGCGATGTACTTGAGGACAATATTATGGAAATGGAAGAGGATGTAGATGAAGATGAAATGGGAGATAAGACACTGCGTGAAGAGTTTGACAGAGCACTGAAAGACCTGAGTTGAAACAAGGCCCCGGGAGTAGACAACATTCCATTAGAACTACTGATGGCCTTGGGAGAGCCAGTCATGACAAAACTCTTCCATCTGGTGAGCAAGATGTATGAGACAGGCGAAATACCCACAGACTTCAAGAAGAATATAATAATTCCAATCCCAAAGAAAGCAGGTGTTGACAGATGTGAAAATTACCGAACTATCAGTTTAATAAGTCACGGCTGCAAAATACTAACGCGAATTCTTTACAGACGAATGGAAAAACTGGTAGAAGCGGACCTTGGGGTAGATCAGTTTGGATTCCGTAGAAATGTTGGAACATGTGAGGCAATACTAACCTTACGACTTATCTTAGAAGAAAGATTAAGAAAAGGCAAACTTACGTTTCTAGCATTTGTAGACTTAGAGCAAGCTTTTGACAACGTTAACTGGAATACTCTCTTTCAAATTCTGAAGGTGGCAGGGGTAAAATACAGGGAGCGAAAGGCTATTTACAATTTGTACAGAAACCAGATGGCAGTTATAAGAGTCGAGGGGCATGAAAGGGAAGCAGTGGTTGGAAAAGGAGTGAGACAAGATTGTAGCCTCTCCCCGATGTTATTCAATCTGTATAGTGAGCAAGCAGTAAAGGAAACAAAAGAAAAATTTGGAGTAGGTATTAAAATTCATGGAGAAGAAATAAAAACTTTGAGGTTCACCGATGACATTGTAATTCTGTCAGAGACAGCAAAGGACTTGGAAGAGCAGTTGAACGGAATGGACAGTGTCTTGAAAGGGGGATATAAGATAAACATCAACAAAAGCCAAACGAGGATAATGGAATGTAGTCGAATTAAATCAGGTGATGCTGAGGGGATTAGATTAGGAAATGAGACACTTAAAGTAGTAAAGGAGTTTTGCTATTTAGGGAGTAAAATAACTGATGATGGTTGAAGTAGAGAGGATATAAAATGTAGACTGGCAATGGCAAGGAAATCGTTTCTGAAGAAGAGAAATTTGTTAACATCGAGTATAGATTTAAGTGTCAAGAAGTCATTTCTGAAAGTATTTGTATGGAGTGTAGCCATGTATGGAAGTGAAACATGGACGATAACCAGTTTGGACAGGAAGAGAATAGAAGCTTTTGAAATGTGGTGCTACAGAAGAATGCTGAAGATAAGGTGGGTAGATCACGTAACTAATGAGGAGGTATTGAATAGGATTGGGGAGAGCAGAAGTTTGTGGCACAATTTGACTAGAAGAAGGGAACGGTTGGTAGGACATGTTCTGAGGCATCAAGGGATCACAAATTTAGCATTGGAGGGCAGCGTGGAGGGTAAAAATCGTAGAGGGAGACCAAGAGATCAATACACTAATCAGATTCAGAAGGATGTAGGTTGCAGTAGGTACTGGGAGATGAAAAAGCTTGCACAGGATAGAGTAGCATGGAGAGCTGCATCAAACCAGTCTCAAGACTGAAGACCACAATCAAACTTTTCTTTATATACACTCCTGGAAATTGAAATAAGAACACCGTGAATTCATTGTCCCAGGAAGGGGAAACTTTGTTGACACATTCCTGGGGTCAGATACATCACATGATCACACTGACAGAACCACAGGCACATAGACACAGGCAACAGAGCATGCACAATGTCGGCACTAGTACAGTGTATATCCACCTTTCGCAGCAATGCAGGCTGCTATTCTCCCATGGAGATGATTGTAGAGATGCTGGATGTAGTCCTGTGGAACGGCTTGCCATGCCATTTCCACCTGGCGCCTCAGTTGGACCAGCGTTCATGCTGGACATGCAGACCGTGTGAGACGACGCTTCATCCAGTCCCAAACATGCTCAATGGGGGACAGATCCGGAGATCTTGCTGGCCAGGGTAGTTGACTTACACCTTCTAGAGCACGTTGGGTGGCACAGGATACATGCGGACGTGCATTGTCCTGTTGGAACAGCAAGTTCCCTTGCCGGTCTAGGAATGGTAGAACGATGGGTTCGATGACAGTTTGGATGTACCGTGCACTATTCAGTGTCCCCTCGACGATCACCAGTGGTGTATGGCCAGTGTAGGAGATCGCTCCCCACACCATGATGCCGGGTGTTGGCCCTGTGTGCCTTGGTCGTATGCAGTCCTGATTGTGGCGCTCACCTGCACGGCGCAAATACGCATACGACCATCATTGGCACCAAGGCAGAAGCGACTCTCATCGCTGAAGACGACACGTCTCCATTCGTCCCTCCATTCACACCTGTCACGACACCACTGGAGGCGGGCTGCACGATGTTGGGGCGTGAGCGGAAGATGGCCTAACGGTGTGCGGGACCGTAGCCCAGCTTCATGGAGACGGTTGCAAATGGTCCTCGCCGATACCCCAGGAGCAACAGTGTCCCTAATTTGCTGGGAAGTGGCGGTGCGGTCCCCTACGGCACTGCGTAGGATCCTACGGTCTTGGCGTGCATCTGTGCGTCGCTGTGGTCCGGTCCCAGGTCGACGGGCACGTGCACCTTCCGCCGACCACTGGCGACAACATCGATGTACTGTGGAGACCTCACGCCCCACGTGTTGAGCAATTCGGCGGTACGTCCACCCGGCCTCCCGCATGCCCACTATACGCCCTCGCTCAAAGTCCGTCAACTGCACATACGGTTCACGTCCACGCTGTCGCGGCATGCTACCAGTGTTAAAGACTGCGATGGAGCTCCGTATGCCACGGCAAACTGGCTGACACTGACGGCGGCGATGCACAAATGTTGCGCAGCTAGCGCCATTTGACAGCCAACACCGCAGTTCCTGGTGTGTCCGCTGTGCCGTGCGTGTGATCATTGCTTGTACAGCCTTCTCGCAGTGTCCGGAGCAAGTATGGTGGGTCTGACACACCGGTGTCAATGTGTTCTTTTTTCCATTTCCAGGAGTGTATTTTGTTTGTTTAACTTCTATGGTTACAACTCAGCATGTGGCATCAGAACAGTAGCAGAAACCAGCAGCAAAGCTATTGTAGGAAAAGCTATCATTCTCAAACCACAATATGTGGTCTAACGTGCAGTTCAGTCTGTTGCTGTTATTGTTATACATAAATAGTTTGCTTACATATAGTTTTTTTAGTGGCAAAGGGCATCTTATTTGCCTCCAACTGAAACTTTACTGCATGATGATCAGAGATGGCTAGCTTTAGAACAGATGTACTGTGGGAAAAATGGGTCATGTTTGTTATTATGTTATCCAGACATGTTTTGCTGTTGCCAGTTTTTCTGGTTGGCTCATGGATAAGTGGGGCCAGATTGAATTCATTGAGTAGGAGGTATAGCTTTTTGGGATTGGCATGATTAGTTAATAAGTCTTATATTTATATCCCCTGTTATTATATACACAGTATATCAGCAAGTCAGACAGATTTTAAAAAAAGTTATCCATACATGTCCCAGGTGGCCTGTACACAACAGTAATTGCTGTATTTTCTGTACCCCAGTAACACTGAAATTATTTGCTTTTATAGTGAAGATTGATACACCACACACAGTCTTGTTTTTTCTACTAAAGATAGGACAAAATTTCATGGAGAGTGGCTGACTAATGGCAATTGGGCCTTCAGTGTACCAAGGTGTCAAAATGGTAAAACAAATTCAGAGAGTAAAATATATGATAACTTCTTGGCTTCAGTTTATATCCTCCTTTTCCTATTACTTGTAAGCTGAAAAGTAGTATATAATAGCTACTTTGAGTCAGTAATAAAGTATGGAATTGTGTTTTGGGGTGACTCAAGCTATACGTGTGAAATACTAAAACTTCAGAAAACCATCATTAGAAATATGCACAATGTAGGGCGAAGAAAATTGTGTCATGCACTCCTAAAAAATCTGAGTATACTAAGCGTTCCCTCACTATACATATATGAGCTGATTATCTTTGAACACAATAACCCTTATTTATTTGTAGCAAATCATTTACAGCATGATTACAACACCACAAATCAAAATAATTTTATGCTGCCCACCCGCTGTTTAAAACTTTATGCTCAAATTCCACATTATATGGATATGAAAATTTAAAACAAAGTGAAAGGAAGAAAACTGCTCAGCATAAATTTAGAAACACTGAAAAAATGCTTATATGAGAAACTAGTGCAGAAATGTTACTATTCAGTGGAAGAATTCATAAATGACAACCTGAAAATTTGAGCAGGAGAGAACAAGTATTTTTTATTTATTTATTTTATTTATTTATTGTTCCATGGGACCAAATTAAGGAGAAGTCTCCATTGTCATGGAACGAGTCAATATACGAAATAAAGAAAATCAACAACGTAACACCGGAATCTGCTTAATTTTTCAGCTCTTCCAGGAGCTCCTTGACAGAATAGAAGGAGTGAGCCATGAGGAAACTCTTCAGTTTGGACTTAAAAGCGTTTGGGCTACTGCTAGGATTTTTGAATTCTTGTGGTAGCTTATTGAAAATTGATGCAGCAGAATAGTGCACTCCTTTCTGCGCAAGAGTCAGGGAATTGCATTCCACATGCAGATTTGATTTCTGCCTAGTATTAACTGAGTGAAAGCTACTAACTCTTGGGAATAAGCTAATATTGCTAACAACAAACGACATTAAAGAAAATATATACTGTGAGGGCAATATCAGAATTCCCAGACTATTGAATAGGGGTCGACAAGAGGTTCTCGAACTTACACCACATATACCTCGAACAGCCCGTTTTTGAGCCAAAAATACCCTTTTTGAATCAGAAGAATTACCCCAAAAAATAATACCATATGACATAAGCGTAGGAAAATATGCAAAGTAGACTACTTTTCATGTTGAACTGTCACTTATTTCAGATACTGTTCTAATGGTAAATAAAGTAGCATTTAGTTTCTGAACAAGATCCTGAACATGGGCTTTCCACAACAGCTTACTATCTATCTGAACACCTAGGAACTTGAACTGTTCCATCTCACTTATAATATTCCCATTCTGTCTGATCAAAATACCAGTTCTTGTTGAATTGTTAGTTAGAAACTGTAAAAACTGAGTCTTACTTGATTTAGCATCGAATTATTTTCCACAAACCACGAACTTATTTCATGAACTACATTATTTGGTAATGTTTCAATATTACACACAAGATCCTTCTCTACCAAGCTGGTGTCATCAGCAAACAGAAATATTTTTTGAATCACCTGTAATACTAGAAGGCATATCATTTATATAAATAAGAAACAGCAGTGGCCCCAGCACCGACCCTTGGGGAACGCCCCACTTAACAGTGCCCCATTGGGGCTGAACATCACTACCACTCTCAATATTGCAGAGAATTACCTTCTGCTTTCTGTTCTTAAAGTAAGAGGCGAACCAATTGTAAGCTCCTCCCCTTACTCCATAATGGTCCAACTTCTGCAGTAATATTTTGTGGTCAACACAGTCAAAAGCCTTTGTTAAATCAAAGAAAACACCTAGCATTCGTAACCTTTTATTTAATCCATCCAAAACCTCAGAGAGAAAAGAGAATATAGCATTTTCAGTTGTTAAACCATTTCTAAAACCAAACTGTACATTTGACAGCAAACTACGTGAATTTAAATGCTCCCGTAACCTTGTATATACAACCTTCTCGATAATTTTAGCAAACACCGATGGCATAGAAATAGGTCTATAATTGTCAACATTATTCCTGTCTCCCTTTTTATAAAGTGGCTTCACTACCGAGTATGGCTAAGTACTGGGCTAACATACATAGCACAATACTTCAGTATTCTGCTAGATATCCCGTCATATCCATGAGAGTTCTTGGTCTTTAGTGATTTAATTATTAACTCAATCTCCCTCTTGTCAGTATCATGGAGGAGCATTTCAGGTAACAGTCTCGGAACACTTTTTTCTAAGAGCACTCTATGATTCCCTGTTGGGACTAGGTTTCTATTTAGTTCACCTGCTATATTCAGAAAGTGATTATTAAATACTGTACATATATGCAACTTAGCAGTAACATGGACATTCCCACTGCACACTGATTCTATGTCCTCGACCTGTCTCTGCAGACCAGCCACTTCCTTTACGACTGACCATATGGTTTTAATTTTATCCTGAGACTTAGCTATTCTATCTGCATACCACATACTTTTTGCCTTCCTAATAACTTTTTTAAGCACCTTACAATACTGTTTGTAATGGGCTGCAGCATTTAGATTTTGACTGTTTCTAACGTTTTGATATAATTGCCATTCTGTTCTACAGGATATTCTTATCCCTCTAGTCAGCCACCCAGGCTGCCTGCTTGTGCTAGTACCCTGTTGTGAATGTTCTAATGGAAAGCAACTTTCAAAGAGCACAAGAAAAGTCTTGAGGAAAGCATTATATTTATCATCTACTCTATCAGCACTATAATCATCTTGCCACACTTGTTCCTTGATAAGGTTTACAAAGGTCTCTACAGCAACTGGACCAGCAACATGAGTTGCAGCACAAAAATCTTTTAGAGTTAAAACTTGTGCATCATGATCTGAAAGGCCATTCACTTTTTTGCTAACAGAATGCCCTTCTAGTAATGAGGAATGAACAAAAATGTTGTCTATGGTTGTTCTACTGTTCTCTTGCACTCTCGTTGGAAAGAATATGGCTTGCATAAGAACTGTTAATCTTAAAAGTGTGTTACTTTTTAAGAAAAATTATTAATTGCTTAATTAAGTAATTATTCAGTACCATATACTATATTACTAGTATTATAAGGAAAACTGTAAACCAGTTTTTGTGTTTTGATGAGTCTCCTGTACTTTTAAGTCAATGGCTTGAAATTATATGTTATGAGACAATAAACTTCTACTTCTGCTTCTACTACTGTGAATTATTTTAACTATTGCAAACATCTTCATAAAGTTAAGGTTCAGAAGCACAAACCAATTAAAATTCTCTTTTTTCTTTCTAGGTGAAGTGGAGTGTACCTAACATGATGTATCCTGTACCACCAGCAGTGGCCAGTGTTTTTTTCACAATGGAACTTTCCAGAATTAAGCCTCTGGACTGCCCAGTGACAGTAAGAAATTATGTGATTACTCTGAATAACCCTAATTACTTACTTTTGTCACTGTCGCTATTGCATATTTCTGTGTTCTCCTTTTCTAACATGCCAACATTCAAGACTCCATTATAATATAATATTATAATAATAGTAAAACTTATTATTATTATTTCTTTACTTTCTCAGACGTTAAGTCTGGTTAAAAATGGGACGTGACGCGGACCTTGATCAAGCGTCACTTCCTTTTAACTGTACGGTATATATTATATTGCATTTAGGAACTTTCGGGTGATAGAACATGTATCAATAATTACGGATTTCTGTAATTGTATATATAAGTTTGGATGTAGCTGTATTGTATTTATGTACTGGTGGATATTGTGTGGTATTATTATTATTATTATTATTATTATTATTATTATTATTATTGTCTTCAGCCTGTAGACTGGTTTGATGCATCTCTCCATATTAGTCTATCCTGTGGCAGCTTCTATATCTCTACATAACTAGTGCCACCTTCATCTACATCTTCATCAAAATCTGTACTCTGAAAATCACTGTGAAATGCATGGCAGAGGGTACATCCCATTGTATCAGTTTTTAGGGTTTCTTCCGACTCCATTCACATATGGAGCACAGGAAGAATGACTATTTGAATGCCTCTGTGTCTGCTGTAATTACTCTAATCTTCTCAACATAACCATTATGTGAGCAATCCATAGGAGGTTGTGATATATTCATAGATTCATCATTTAAAGCCAGTTCTTGAAACTTTGTTACTAGACTTCCTCAGGATTGTATTGTATTGGGTAATGAACTGAGGACCTAGAAACGATGGAGAAGCTTCATCCCATCATAGCCCTCAGAGGTCCACTTCCCACAACAGGCCACACCAGTCCATCCATCTCACCGTCACCCCCCTACGCCAAACTCTGGGTTATAGTGCAGTCCAGCCCCCAGTGGATCCCCCCCCCCCCTCCCCCATTCTCCCCCCGGGAGTGTCTCAAGCCAGATGGGTGTAACCACAAATGGTAGAGTAATTACGATTTACGCGTACGTGGAAGCAGTGTTTGCACAGAAATCACTGACATAGTGTAACTGAGGTGGAATAAGGAGAACCATGCCACTTTCTCTGAGGCAGATGGAAAACCACCTTGAAAACCTTCCACAGGCTGGTCAGCACACTGGACCATGACACAAATCCACTGGGCCGATTCATGCTGGGGACCAGCATGCCTTCTCACTTGGGAAGCAGTGCATTAGACTGTGCAGCTAGCCAGGCAGGCTTTTTGAGACAGTTTACGTCTATCTTTAAGAGTCTGTCAGTTCTGTTTCTTCAGCATCTCTGTAACACTTTCCCATGGGTCAAACAAATTTGTGGCCATTCATGCTGCTGTTCTCTGTATACGTACAATATCCTGTCTGGTCAAGCAATATTTGGAAATGGGTTGCTTGAGTGTTTTTTAAGCAATCTCCTTTGTAGACTGTTTGCATTTTCTCAGTATTCTACCAATAAAGTGAAGTCTACCACCTGCTTTATACACAACTGAACCTATGTGAACATTCCATTTCACATCCCTACAAAGTGTTACACGAAGGAATTTGTAAGAGTTTACCATTTACAACTGTGACTCATTGATATCATAGTCATAGGATACTATGTTTTTCCATTTTACATTCCTCAACATTTAAAGCAAGTTCCCAATCTTTGCACCACTTTGAAATCTTATGAGGAACTGTCTGAATATTTATGCAACTTCTTTCAGACAGTCCTTCATTATAGATAACTGCATCATCTGCAAGGTCATTAATACACAATATAAACAGCATGGGTCATAACACAATTTCCTGGGGTACACTGAAGTTGCTTCTACATATGACAATGACTCTCAATCCAAGATAACATGTTGTGTTCTCCCTACCAAAATGTTCTTAGTGCAGTAACAAATTTCACTTCATACCACACGTTGCTAGGGACTGGACACTAACTTCAGTGCCCCTAACAGCCTATACACAGGACCCAAATTTCTTTGGGTCTTGTGAAAGATCATTTCACAATATTCTGCTTCAGCAGTCATTGAGGGCTTCATACATTGCCCTCTTTCATTCAGCATCTCTCTGTCTATTGTCCTATGCTTTGTTTTACACCTGCCATACAGTAGTCTCTGTTTCCTTAGAAGTTTCTATAAAGTGACTGCATACCATAGAGGGTCCCTCCCATTATGAACTATTCTACTGCATACATATATGTCCAGTGCATGGTAAACTATTGTCTAAAACTTGAGCTGTAAGTCCTCTACATGCTCCTGCCCTATGCTGAAAGTTTCAAGTTCCTCACTGAGAAATAACATTACTGATTTTTTATCTAGTTTACTGAACATGTATATGCTTCTGCTTGTTTTAGTTGTCCTTTGTACTTTGGTAACCATTGTTGCCATAACTGCATCATGATGTCTGATACCAGTTTCGATATGGACATCCTCAAAGAAGTCAGGCCTATTTATTGTCTTTAGATCCAACACATTTCCATCACGAGTGGGGCTCAGAACTATATGTATAGGTAGTTTTCAGAGAAGTCATTTAGTAATGTTTCACAAGACATCTTATTGTGTCCACCATTAACAAAACTGTAATTTTCCCAATTGATTGGTGGGTGATTAAAGTCTCCACCAATGATTATAGCATGACTGAGAAACTTACATACAGAGGAACTGAGGCTTTCTATATAGTTTCCTGTTACATCAGGAGATCTAATCATCATTTTATGCCCACCACCAATACTGAATCCTGTCCAGACAGTTTCACATGTAACTTCAATTACTATCTTGGTGTATTTGAATTTCTTCTCTACTGTTACAGATACACCAACTCCATTTCTCATTATCTTATTCTTTCAATATACAATTAAATTTTCCCCAAAAATCTCACTGCTGACAATTTTAGGATTCAACCAGTTTTCTGTAACCCCTGCCTCCCCCCCCCCCCCCTTTCCCTTTTCTGTCTGAAGCTCCCTCTAGCACCGTGGAAGTTGTTCTCTGATGTCTTAACACATGTCCTACCATCTTGTCCTTTCTTTTTTTGGTGTTTTCCATATACTCCTTTCCTTCCTGAATCTCCAGAGAACCTCGTCATTTCTTACCTTATCAGTCTACCTAATTTTTAACGTTTTTCTGTAGCGCCAAATCTCAAATGCTTTGATTCTCTTCTGTTCCAATTTTGCCACAGTCCATTATCACTATCATATAATGTTGTGCACCAAACATACATTCTCAGAAACTTCTTCCTCAAATGAAGCCCTATGTTTGATACTAGTAGACTTATCTTGGCCAGGGGTGCCCTTTCTGTCAGTGGTAGCCTGCACTAGTTGTCTAGCGGTAGCGTCTTTCATTAGTAATCAAAATATCCTCGGTCCCAGTTTTGAACCCCACCACCACTTAGACCTTGAATAAAATTCATTAGCATTAGCAGCCAAACACTTATGACATTAAAAGTCACCCACATTCTGCCAGTAGCCTTGTCAAAGAAGGTGAAGGAGCAGGTAAAGTTTCAGGGCACTCTCTTGCCCTTGGGTGGGAAACAGCTCATAAAGTGGAAGAATTAGCCACGAGCAATGGGTTGAGGGTGCAGAAGACAATGGAAACCAATGTATTAAAGACAGATAATGTGTATCCACAGGACATGTGGCCAGTCACTGAAAATGTGTCGTGATGATCTCTCCATTGGAAAAGATACCGGACTAGTCCGCATTTGGATTTCCAGGAGGGAACTGCCAATGGCGAGGTGACCATGACAAAAAAACATTCTATGAGCTGGGAGCCCAATGTAGGAAGTTCAAACATGGTAGGAAAGGTAGAAAATCTGAAAAGGGAAATGCAAAGGGCCAATCTAGATACAGTGTGGGTCAGTGAAGTGAAATGGAAAGAAGAAATGAATTTCTGGTCAGGTGGTTATGATGTCCTCCTCGCCGTGTCCGGTGACAGCGACTCCGTCAGTCTTCTCTGTCCTTGTTGCGGTAGGCTCGGATGTGGCTTGCGAATCCGAATTTCGCTTTGAATATCCTGTTGCATGAAGCACAGTGAAGTTGACCAGCAGAGTTGTAAGTATACGTGTAGACAGGCTTGAGCTGAGATTTTCGGAGCTCTCTTTTAGCATCCAGGTTCATTAGACGCTTTTGCTCGAATTGTTCGATGCTCTTATGTACAGTTGATCGCCACTCTGATCGGCGCAATGCTAGCTCCTCCCAACGGTTGCTTGGAATGCCACAGGCTGCAAGGTGGCGTTTAATGGTGTCTTTATATCGCAGGTGTTGACCACCTTTCCACCTCTTCCCGCACGAGAGCTGCGAGTAGAACACCGCTTTAGGTAGCCTACTGTCATCCATGCGTACTATGTGACCACTCCATCTCAGTTGATGTTTCATTATTAAAGCTTCAATACCAGCCAGTTTCACGCGGCGCAAAATCACCGTGTTTGGGACACGGTCTTCCCATTTGATGCGCAGAATTGATCTCAGACATCGAAGATGAAATTTATCTAGCTTCTTAATGTCAGCTTTGTAACAGCACCAGGTTTCTGAGGCATAGAGTAAGGTGGATAATACTACTGCTTTGTAGACTGCAATTTTTGTTTGTAGTTTGAGATCATGTGATTTCCATACTCAGTCATTAAGCTTACCGAAGGCTGAGGCTGCGCTAGCTATACGCGCTGCGATTTCCGTTGTCAGGCTGTTGTCACTTCTAATTTGGCTTCCCAGGTATTTGAAATTTGACACATTTTGCAAGGGTTTGTTATTTATCTCAATACTGGAGTCATCTGCATTAAGACCTCTAAGTGGCTGTTTGAGAACTTGCATCTTAGTGATGCTAATGGCTAAGCCAAATCTTCTGCAGGAGGCATTTAGCAGATTTATGTAAGTCTGAAGAGTTTCGCAAGAATTAGCCATCATGCATACATCATCCGCGTAGAGAATCTCTAAGATGGATAGTTTGGTTACGCGACTTTTTGTTCTGAGGCGAGAGATGTTGAAGACACTTTTGTCTGTCCTTGTGTCGAGACTAATTTGATTACTACAGGCTTTGGTCGCGTCTCTCATAACAACTGCGAAGTAAAGTGAGAAGAGTGTGGGAGCCAGAACACAGCCTTGTTTTATAGCATAATATCAACAGCAGCAGAGAGTGCTATAATGGGGGTAGGATTCATTATGAATAAGAAGGTAGGGCAGAGAGGGAGTTACTGTGAACAGTTAACTGTTAGGTTTGTTCTCATCAGAATCAACAGAAAACCAAATCTCACAATGATAGTTCCAGTATATATGCCAATGTTGCAAGCTGAAGATGAAGAGACAGATAAATTATGAGATGATATTGAACAGGTATTTCAGTATGTAAAGAGAGATGAAAATCTAATAGTTTTGGAAAACTTGATTGTGGTTGTCGGGGAAGGAGCAGAAGAAAGGGCTATGGGAGAATACAGGCTTGGTTCTAGGAAAGAGAGAGGAGCAAGACAACTGTGTTCTGCAATAAATTTCAGCTAGTAATGACAAATACTCTGTTGAAGAATCACAAGTGGCTGAGGTACACTTGGAAAAGGCCAAGAGGTATGGGTTGATTTCAGTTAGATTACATCATGGTCAGAGAGATACTGAATTGGAAGGCATACACAGGATCAGATTTAAACTCAGGTCACAATTTAGTAGTGATGAAAAATAGGCTGAAGTTTCAGAGATTAGTCAGGAAGTGGGATACGTAAGTACTAAGGAAAGAGGAGATACACTTGAAGTTCTCTAAGGCTATAGATACTGCAATAAGGAATAGCTCAGTATGTAGTTCAGTTGAAGAGGAAAGTACATCTCTAAAAAGTGCAATCAAAGTAGCTGGAAAGAAAAACATAGGTACAAAGAAGGTAATTGAGAAAGGACCATGAATACCAAAAGAAACACTTGAGTTGATCGATGAAAGAAGTAAGAAAAAAAATTTTAGGGAAATTCAGAAACATGAGTTTCTGAGGAATGAAATAAATAGGAAGTGCATGGAAGCTATGACAAAATGGCTGCATAAAATGTGTGAAGAAATTGAAAAAGAGATTATTGTTGGAAGGACTGACTCAGCTTTACAAAAATAAATAAATAAATAAATAAAAGCAAGGATGCTAACATTAAGAGAGCAATGTGATTTCCACAGTTAAATACAGAGGAGAGAGCATTTAGGTGGAAAGAATACATTGAAGGCCTCTTTGAGGGAAGATTTGTCTGATGTGACAGAAGAAGGAACAGGTGTTGATACAGAAGAGATTGGGGATCCAATATTAGAATCAAAATTTAAAAGAGTTTCTTGAGACTTAATATCAAATAAGGCAGAAGGGGTGGATAATACTCCATCATAATTTCTAAAATCATTGGAAGCAGTGACAACAAAATGACTATTCACAGTGGTGTGTAGAATGTGTAAGACTGGCAATATACCATCACACTTTCAGAAGAACATCATCTGCACAATTCCAAAGACACCAAGAGCTGCCAAGCATGAGAATTATTAGACAGTCAGCTTAACAGCTCATGGATCCAAGTTACTGACAAGAATAATATACAGAAGAATGGAAAAGAAAAGTGAGGATGTGTTAGATGAAGACCAGTTTGGCTTTTGGGAAAGGTAAAGGCACCAGAGAGGCAGTTTTGACATTGTAGTTACACATCAAGATTTTGGCCAGAATCTTCATCAGAAAATAAAAAACACATACACATTCACACAAGCAAGTATACCACACACACACACACATGCACATGACCACTATCCCTGGCTGTTCATGCTAGACAAAGTGAAACACATTCAAAGGGAGCAACAATCCATGGTGGAGCAGTGAAGGGGGAGGGATAGCACTTAAGGAGGGATAGGAAGGATATTGGTTAGGATGTCCCTCATTTCAGGGCATGATGATAGATAATCAAAGCCCTGATCAAGGATATGTCCTATCACCTCCTCCCAACTCACATCCCCTCACTCTCATTGTACACTTCTCTCTGCCAATGCAGCCACTGATCTCCTTCTCTAGTCCTCTCCTTTCCACTCCCCTTTTCTTTTTGTTCCCTTTCCTGCCTCCCACACAGCTCTCAGATGGTGCACCAGGTAACCTTGTCTGCCTCCTCTAGACACCAGGCAGCACTATTTCCTCTCCCCCCTCCCCCACCCACCTTCCCCCTAAACCCTGCTATACATCCACATACACCCCTCCACTATGGAATGTCGCTCTTGTTTGATGCATTTCAGTTTAAGTTTCAGTCTGGCCTGAGCAGCCAGACATTGCAGTCACATGTGTGAGAGTTGTACTTGCTTGTGTGAATGTGTGTAATGTAACAATCTTTCTTTTGTGACTGTCTGCAACTCAACTTGTCAGCTTTACAGTGAGTAACAGTCTATCCTTTCTGTAACTGTTGATATTCCAACCTGGACTTTCCAATGTTTTATTAAGCAGTTCATTTAGATGGTGACTGCCTAGTTTGTAAAATGCTTTGCAAAAAAGACATCCAAAAGCTCCCACTGAACTACTTGATTCAGATAATCACTATACGATAAAAAATTAGGATTCGGCAGTGGACATAAAATGAGTTAGAACACAATTCCTGAATGAACACTACAAGTTTTGATGGTTGTACTCCAATCACACCCCTCCAGATTTCAATGAAGACCAATAGTTTAAAGTTGTCAATTACAGTTGAGCATCTGGTTATTAGTTATGATGGGTGATTTAGTTTCCTTTTGTCATTTATGACAATTTTCACAATTATTTGGCTCCTTGATTATAAATCAGTAGAAGTTTAAAATACTGCAGATACTAGTGTTCTGTGTCCAGCCACTGGCAACTTTTGTTATCTGACAATAACAAAACTGTGTGCTATCAAGTTGTTTATTTTATTTTACAAGGAACTTGGAGATTGTTCCATCCTTGCACTGATGTCACTTAATATGATGGGTTGTGCTTTATTCTTCTGTTTCCCTTAGAACTCCTTCTTTATCAATCAGAATTGACAGCATAAAAATATAAATTAGATCATAAATTTAATTTGCAATAAATATTATCTTCAGTGGTCTCTAAAAGTTGTCTGAGAGCCAGAAATAAAATGAACGACCATATTAGAAGATCATTGCAATAGTTCTTAAAGTTCATCAATCATTTCATATAATCAAAAAGCTGTGAGAGTCAATGACAAGGATTAGTGTGCTGTCATATGTAATATCAATCCAGAATAATTGCATTCTCAGAACAACACATGAAGTCACTCAGTGGGCAGACACAGCCACAAAGCAACATAAAATGTGACTTTTGATGCTACAGACCTGCATCATCAAGAGTCTAAATGAGAAAAGCCATCTGAATTCTAGTTAAATATGGACTACAACTACTCTTCACTATGTCACAGCTGGAATGTGTATATATCTGTGGTTCATCGTGCAGTACCAGCACCAGATGGCAAGCAGTTTGATATGTTAAAGTGGGATTAAAAGGACCAGACTGCTAAGGTCATGATATGTTAAAGAACCTAAATACTCTATCATACACTTAGGCAATCTCTGGATGTATGTACAACTGCTCCTTTTCTTTCATTCATTCACACTTTATTCTATTAGGGTTTGGGACTGCAGCCACATCATATTGACTTTTTACCACTATATTTTGGCTGGCAACTGTCCAGCCATCTTCAAGTGAATGTCCACCACTGGAGACTGCTGGTTATGGTGCCAGCTTTATAGCAAAAACTGGCATGGAAATGCATGTGCATTGGCCCCCATCATGAGAGTGTCCTCTACCGAAATCTGTGCCCTCTACAAATACAGTTCCATCTGTGGTGCACTGTCACATGTGTGAAGGTGAAACTACATGTCTGCACTCTGTTGGCATGTGTGCTCACATTACTAAATTCAAATGTCAGATTTCGGCAGACATATCATTATGAAATTAAAGAGAGCACAGCGTCCAAAGCCTTGCCCAGTTGAAAGCCACCATCAGAATTTACAAGCTTTTGTGCAACATGTGTTTCCATAGATTTTTTAATTACTGAATCCCAAAAGGGTCTTGCTGGGGCCAAGATTTTTGTGGCAGAATAATCTGTAGAGTGACCTGTAGCAATAGAATGCTCAGCTACGGCCAACTTAACTTGGCTGTGAACGGAGAGTGTGGCACTCATGTTCAATGTACTGTGCATATTGTCTGACCTATGTAAGCTTTGCCAAAGTGGCCTGCACACCACAGATGGAACAATATTTGTGGAGGGTGGGGATTTCAATAGAGGCTGCTCCTGTGATGGCTGCCAACGCACATGCATTTCCGCACCAATTTTTGCTATAAAGATGACACTATGAACTAGCAGTCTTCAGTAGTTGACACTCACCTGAAGATGGCTGGATGGTTGCCAGTCAAAACATTGCGGCAAGAAGTGAACATGATCCAGCTGCAATTCCAAAACCTCATAGAATATTCAGGACACTGGCAAAAGAATCACATGAGATACTGCTTCAAGGAGGTGATGGATTTGCTAATCCAGAGGTTGGACAAGCTATGCAATAAGTGAGCAAGATGGTTAATTTATCAGTATTTTCACTCAAATATCTTGTCCAACCATCTTCAGGTGTGTGTCCTCCACTGGAGACTGCTTGTCCATGATGTCGGCTATATAGCAAAAATTGGCGCAGATACGTATGCGAATTGGCGGCCATCACAGGAACATCCTGTATGAAAATCCATGCACTCTGCAAATACTGTTCCATTGCGGCATGCAGGCATGTGCATAAAGGTGAAAGAAACTAAATGTCTGACTTCTGTTGGAACGTACACTCGCATCACTAAAGACAAATGTCAGGTGTCATCAGATGTGACATAATGAAAAAAATCCCCCAGCCAGTACTATCTGAGATTAGATATACAGGACTTAAATGAGTGCTGTACATCCTGTTTCATAGAAACATAATTTTCAACAGTATGTATGAAGTAATTATTAAAAATACTGCTGACTAGAATCAGAGGTTCAGAGATATTTTCATTATTCACATTTAACTGTACATTATTAATTGTAGTTTCTGTTTCCTTGTTTCTGATTTTATTTACAATTGACCAGCAACTCTTTGAAACATTATCTGAACCTCATAACTGTTGGCTGATTCTTTCTGATTTTAATCTCCTGACTTCTTTGTGGGACTTATATCTGTACCGCTTGTAGAGTTCTTTATGTAACTCTGAGTTAGTCTGTGTAAGCTATACATGTTTTCCATTTTTTCCTTCAGATCTTTTGTTTTAAAATCTAATGGTACAGGTTTTGATTTTGAAGGTTGATTTTTCTGGATAGTCACTTTTTTAATGGCACAGCTGTATTTAAGTGCTCAGTCACAATTTCTGTGAACATGTTCCATTTATTGTTGACCCCAATGGTAGTCGTAACTGAGTCCAATGATTTCTAGCTTAAACTGTGTCTTAGTGTAGTAATGTTATTTGCAGATAATATTCGCCTGTGCTCATACATTTTTCTTGGTTTTAATTTGGTATTACATTTTAACACTAGTGTTTGGCCTAAATGATCTGAGAGATGACTATTTATAACAGCTGTTGAGATGATGTGGCCATAATTTGTGATAACATGATTAATTGAACTACTTTGTGTGTTACCTATTCTAATGGGTACTAGGCCAAGAAGATCTTTAGCCCCATAAGACAGGGTACAATCTGTAAAACTTTTACTTTCCCTCCAGAGACGAACAGTGATTTTTTATAGCTGGCACCAGGAAAATCACTTCAGCACCATCCAGATCCAGTGCCATCAAGAATGTAACTATGGATGTAAGTACACAATATCAAAGTGACAAAGAAATGTACAAGTCAAGTGAACAAGCTGATGGGCTGCTACAGAAGAATCCAGACCTACCCTTTTGTGAGGATGGCTCATTATTAAATATTAGGTCTTTAAAAAATAAAATTGATGATCCTAGTAGTAACTATAGAATGCATTGTAATATAAATGGTTTAAGTGCTGAATACTCATGTGACAGAAGCTCTAAGTTAGATGAGCTACAAGTTTTTTTATCTGAATTTCTAAATGTTAAAGTAATTTGTTCAAATGAACACTGACTTAGTAGTGATACCATAAAAATCTTAAATAAAATTGAAAACTTCAAGGTAGCTACCAGCTTTTGTAGGATAAATAAGTCATGAGGAGGTTCATGCATACTCATTCATTCTGATTTACATTACCATGTAAGATGTGACTTCACTTGTTTTAATGAAGAGTGTATTTTTGAGGGTTACTGTGTTGAGTTAAAGGACTTAAATGTTGTTATAATATCAATTTATAGAATCCCATGGAAGGTGACAACTGAGCATTTCCTACGCAAATTTCAGAGTTTGTTAGAATACTTCAGTAAAGAAAAAAGGAAAAAAATTGTAGTTGCTGCTGATTTCAACATCAATGTGTTGAATGAAACATGTGAGATATCAAAATTTACAGACTTAATAAAAAAATTACGGCTTCAAATTAAATTTTTATGAATCTACAAAAGAAAATGCTCAGTCAGCAACATGCATTGACAATATTTTAACGAATTATGAATTTGAAAATGGATATAAATTTTGTCTAGATCTAGGAATTTCTGATCATTCAGCATTATTCATTGAGCTACCCAGAGCAGGTAGAGAAATCCCATGTAAAAAAGCTTACGTAAAAAGGATCTTCAACCAAGAAACTTTGACTCTATTCCATGATAAGATGAAGGAGACAGAATGGCACTTCGATAAAAATATTTCATGCACAGCAAATTCTGAAGCATTTCTAAAGTGTTCTCAATGAAATATTTCCACAAAAAACTTATTTTAATAAAATGACAAAATTAAAATGGTTCAGTAAAGGTATAAAAATCTCCAGTGCTAAGAAAAGGCAGCTACATAAGTAACTAATACATAATAAAAAAAATTTAATTTATTGAATATGTTAAACAATACAAAAGTACATTTAAGAAATTTTTCAAAGCAGCAAAGCAAATGACAAATAATAAATTAATCTTAAAACATAAGAATAAATCAAAGGCAATGTGGTCGGTTGTAAAACACAAATTAGGTATCAAAGCCTCTAGGCATGGAATTAGTACAATTAAGCTTGAAGATGAGATCATTGTAAATCCAGCTCAAATTTCAGAATGCTTCAATGAGTTGTTCGTTATGTTAATGTAGTGAAACCAGAGGTTAATGTTGCAGATTATGAGAAAAATAAATGTCCCTTTGCACTAAATCATAATTCTGAATGCCTCACAAAATTCAAAACAGTTTCAACAATAGATGTAGAAAAAATTATATTAAAACTAAAAAACAAAAATTCTGCAGGTTGGGATGGAATACCACCAAAAGTCCTTAAATTTGTGTGTAAAATAATAGGACACCCACTATCTAAAATAACAAACCAATCATTTGAACAAGGAAGCTTCCCAGAGGTGCTGAAGTATGCAGAAGTAAAACCATTGCTCAAAAAAGGGTCAAGAGAGGATATGGGGAATTATCGTCCCATCTCCCTCCTTCCAGTCTTATCAAAAATCTTTGAAAATGCTGCTGCTATGCAGATTCGAAATTTTATGGAGAAATATGGTATTATTACAGAAAACCAATTTGGTTTCCAGCATGGCAAAAGTACCATTGATGCAATTAACAAGTTTATCGAGAAGATCAGCACATCATTAGACAACCATAATAAAGTGGCAGGAATCTTTTGTGATCTCACAAAAGCTTTTGACTCTGTAAATCATGCACTGCTCATCTATAAGCTTGACTAGTATGGGATCAAGGGTAATGTTCTAAATTGGCTTACTTCATACTTATCAAATAGGAAACAAAGAGTGATTGTCTCATCAAATGCAGCAAATTACTATTCAAAATGGAAAACAGTAGCCCAAGGTGTCCCTCAAGGCTTGATTCTAGGATCTACTTTGTTTTTGTTCTATGTTAATGGTTTACCAAACAATATAAATGCTCCATTGATTTTATTTGCAGATGACACATCTGTATTAATTGAAAACCACGAGCCGGAAAACATCCCTCTCTGCATAATAAACACGGTGAACAAATTAGAAACATGGTTCCAACTGAATGAATTAAGACTGAATGTCCCCAAAACCCACATGGTCCAATTCAGAACAAAACAGTCAAAGCCCTAAGAAATCAAAATAACTCATAAAAATCAGGATATAGAAGAAATGGATTCTGTGAAGTTTTTAGGGTTAAACCTAGATAAAAATTTAAATTGGAATAAACATATTGACTACCTGTTAAACGAATTATGGAGCTTTGCATTTGCTATGCAAATATTACCTGTGCAACAGACATGAATACAAGGAAAATTGCATACCACAGCTACTTTCAATCAGTTGTAAGGTATGGTATTATTTTTTGGGGAAATTCAAGCAATATATTGCGCACACTAAAGTTACACAGAAGAATAATAAGGAACATGTGTACTGCATATCCAAGGACATCATGTCACCCACTATTTAAAAAACAACAGTTATTAACAGTTCCCTCCTTATACGTCTATGATATTATCATCTTTCTACACAGCAATTTAGAGTTATTCAAGAAAAACTGTTTCAATCACACATATAACCTGAGAAACAAAGACAATTTTATGCTTCCCACTCATCGCTTAAACCTATATGTGCAGTTTCCTCAGTATATGGCAATGAAAATTCATAACAAGCTAAAAGGAAAGAATGTTCTGAGTATGAACCTAGAGACACTGAGCTATATGATATACCTATCAAACGCTGCTACTACACTGTTGAGGAGTTCATGAAGGATGAACTGAACATTTGAGCAGGATAAATTTACACATAGTCTTGTGTGTAAATGTAGCTGTCCTTCACAAAAGGGGGGAAAGAAAAATAAAAGTTTATATAAATGTTAAAATTCTTTGTACCAATGAGGCCTAAGTTGTGTTATCCATTTTTTGACATGTCCCCTGTACACTAATCATATGATTAGAAATTGTATGTTATGAGACGAATAAAACACTATTCACTATTCACCATCATGTAAAGTGTTGATATTCAGATCTCCCAGTATGACAAGATTTACACTTCTACAGTCTGATATTAATTTACTTAAAATTCCATCAAGTGATTTCAGGAAAGCATCAAAGTTTCCACAGGGGGATCTACATACACCTATGACATAGAAACTTACATTTTCTTGAGTAGATGGCAACACCACTACCTTTATTGTGTGTTATGCAGTAGAAAGTAGCTAGGTTGTAGCCTTCTAATTCGCATTATTGAATGTTGTTCACTGTTTTCTGGTGTTCTGTAAGTATTACTATATGTGGAGATAGTCGTGTGATAAATGATTCAAAAGCATCTATTTTGTTTCTTAAACCCTGTTTAGTTGTTCTTCTTGACATCATTCTTCCTGAAACTGTCGACATGAAAGTTTTCTGGATTTGGTACCGCGTCATAATGTGAAAATTACTGCTGCTATAGAAAAGCCAACATTTCAGCCACAATTGCAGTGGCCTTCTTCTGGGTCTAATGGTGCGTTCTAGCTATGCAATGCCCAACAGACCGCACTGTCAACACGAGGCACGAGCACTACCGAAGAGTAACTGCCGCTGTACGGCCGACATCCAGCAGTTGGTAAACAGCAGCAAACTTCTCATTCGACGGTGACCACCTGTCGTGGTACATAACACAATAGCCAATAGACAAGAGAGGTCACGTTCTCCCTCCACCGCAATAACCTATTAAAATAAAGTTCCCTCTCCTTCTTCCTTGTGACCAATGAAACTAACTACCTTTTTAAAATTATGGCGTAATGGCATGCGCAGTGAACACTAACAACTAAATATGAAGGACACCGCATAGCTAGAATGCACCATTAGACCCAGAAGAAGGCTGCTGCAATCGTGGCCGAAACGTTGGTTTTTCTCCAGCAGCAGTAGTTTTTACATTATGACGCGGTACCAAACCCAGAAAACTTTTATGTCAACTGACTCTGGCCGCAGAAGCCTACGCAATTATACTTCTTGAAACTGGTTCATTTAGTAAGCTGATTGTTAAATGACTGACACTACATTATGTAAATTGACCAGAAATTCCTTCACATTTATTACTCTCAAAAATATCATGGTGATCAGCTTCTTCTGATGAATATATGTTTAGTTCATCTTACACAGGCCAGAAGCAACAAGTCTCCATAACCATGACATATTTACTGATCAGTTTCACCATTGAATTACTTGTTCACGTATCACACATAAAATTTTATTTATCAATTACTAGTTACTCACAGAGTGAGTTACAGAAGTTTTACAAAAATATTTACACATTGATGTTCACATGCTGATAACTGACTAATACACTTTAATTCTGTTCTAATTATGTATTGTTCATTCTGAATGACACAGATTTTTCAGCTAGATGAATGCTAACCAGGGACTGACTTTTACATGTTGGATGACTCCTACCAGTATGGAAATTACCACATTTAATTCTGAATAAATTTTGAAATATGATGATTTAGGAAAAAGTAAAATGCTTAAAAAGAGGAACTGAAGGGCTTTCAAATGAGGTGTTTTGCTACATTCAGAATTATTTACTAGTTCACTTCAAACTCTATCTCCACATATTTTGACTGATCCTCAAATTAAGAATCTTTACTCATAAAAACTGATTTTAGGTTGTTCAGTTACAGGGTATCCACAAAAAATGGAAACATCAAATACACTGCACATTACCATGCCTAATATAGTAGAGGAAACCCTTTGACACTCAAAACAGCTTTCAGTCATCTCAGAATGGATAAATACAGACCCGGTATGGTATACAAGGGACTCTCATTCCACTGTTGCTGCAAAATAATGACAATTTCAGGCAACTATGATGGAGGTGGATAGCGATGACGCATGCTTCTCTCTGAAGTAAACCAGAAAGGCTCGATAATTTTGAGGTCTCATGACTGTGGTGGCCTGCACTCCATCCTTGTGCTCCCAAAACCACTCCTGGATGATATGAGCTTTGTGAACAGGAGTCCTTTTGTCTTGGAGCACAGCATCACCTTTGGGAAACAAACTTTTTACCATAACATGAAATCCTTGGCAGCAAAGCAGCATTGGAGAGTAACTATGAGACAGCCCAAATCATCACCAAACCCCTGCCATGTTTCATGTTGGTATGTAAACTTGTCCATAAGTTGGAAACAGTGTGAAGCAAGACTCACCCAACCAAATGATTTTCTTCCATTATATGAGTATCAACAAATTGTACATGTTCTGAATCATTTAACTCAGCCATAATGCACTCACAACAATGCAGAACTCTTTTCTGACTGTGACTGACACTTGCACTAGTACCAAATTCAATAGTGCAACCTGCAGTTATGGATGGCATCTGCATTTATTTTGAAACAAGCACTTCTGACAGTGTTTCAATATATTTGTTCAACACCTGTAGATTATCAACACCAGCAATATGAAAATTATGCTGTGGACAATAAGATTTTAAAATCCATCACAAAATAAATAAAAAATTATAATTACTGTTACAAATAACATAAGACCAAGTGGATGATTCCAACTAACTCTGTTATGAAATGCAATCTGTTCTTTTGGAACCCAGACATAACAGAACCCAATAAATGATTTATGAATCTTTCTGACAATTTAAAATTGGGCAGGAACACAAACCCAGACGTTTGCCTTTTGTTAGCTAAAGCTTTAGTGCCTGATCTGTCCATGAGCTACACACAAATTGCCCTCACTGCTTTATCTCCAGTAGTACCTGTCACTCCTACTGTCCAAACTTAATAGAAGATCTTCTGTATGTGCAGGAGAACTGTGAAATCTGCAAAGTGTGGGAAAGCTACTGGCAGAAGTAAAGCTGATCATGAAGATGCCATCACCAAACCTGAGGCACAGCTACGAATGTGGGATGTGTTGGTGCATTGATAGGTGGTATGAACACTAATGAGTATGGATCTAATGGGAACGATATGGTTTAGAGGCAACAACAGATGTCCAGTATGAGATTCTTCTCTCTGTAGCAGAGTGTGCAGTGATATGAAACTCAGTGGCAGATTAAAATGGTGTGCCAGACTGAGGCTCAAACTTGGTACCTTTGTCAGTCACAGGCAAGTGCTTTGCCAGACTGTGGCTAAGCCACATCTCCGCAATACCCTTTCTTCCACGAACACTAGTCTTGCAAGTTTTGCAGGAGGACTTCTGTGAAGTTTGGAAGGTAGGAGATGAGGTACTGGCAGAAGTAAAGCTGTGAGAATGGGGAATGTGTGATTTTTGGGTAACTTAGTTCATAGTGAGGCAATGTTCCCTGCTTTACCTCTTTGTTGATTGTCCTCAGTGTCAATGTACTGGCTGCAAAAATAGGGAGCTGTCAACTGTAAATTATGTAGCCAACAGATGCACAGTCCTTTACTTTCACTGTTCACAACCCCCCCACCCTCCAATATTACACAGTTATGTGACCAGTGCACTATTGTTTTACTTTCAATAAGCCTCATTAACAGGTTGCAGGTGAACATCCACATATTCCTACAATAGTTTACTATTTAACATCTATGAGCAGTAAAAACATAACCACATAGTCCACAGTTCTTTCAGAATAATCAGGTGTGTATGGAGCATACACTGTCATTGGTTTAATGCATGGTCTAATTGTGTTACACTTAATTCACAGTTATGTTGATGCATTGTTGTTGCTCTAACACAGGTTTCTTGTCTGAAACTCAGCCATGGACTGACTGTCCTGTGACCACTGGGTCCTTATACATCCTCACAATAATCGGTACTGAACTTACACATTGTTTGAAGTTAAATTTACAGAAATTGCAATTAAAACTTAACTCATTAAATTAACTGAATACATCAAACAATTGGTTCTTTTTAACAGTTTATTCTACTACATGGGTTAACCCAAATTATTTGTTTAAATTATGAAATTGAGATATATAATTACACAAACAATACTTTTGATAAAACTGTTAATTACTTTGGAAGTAATAAAGGACTGGCTTTGCTAACATGTTTTCAAATAGAGCTAAATAGACACATTAATATTACTAGTATTTCATCTTCCACATGTTTACAATTAGTACAGAATTTATATTTGTTTATACATCAACAATAGAATTTAAGTTACAAAACAATCACTGATTTTGCCCTATAATAGAAGATACTAACTAGGAATAGTTGAAATAAATTAGAAAATCAATTACATACATAAAATTAAGCACAAAATTAGTTCTGGCATTATATTCTTTAAGACTGAGGTCCCACCTTTCTCTTATACGAAAATGCAGATGATACTCATGTATATCTAATGATAATTGGTTCAAAAATGAATTTTAAAGAGGCAGATGGAAAAACAAGAGGGGAAGTAAAAATGTCCCAGCTTTCTTCATCACACATGGAACACTCACCCTTGAAAGGCAACGGTCCCAAGTTTGAGTCTCAGTCTGGCATACAGTTTTAATCTGCCAGGAAGTTTCATAATAGTGCACAGTCCACTGCAGAAAGAAAGTCTCATTCTGGAAACATCCCTCAGGCTGTGTCTAAGCCATGGCTCTGCAATATCCTTTGTTCCAGGAATGCTAGTCTTGCAGGTTTCACAGGAGAACTTCTGTGAAGTTTGGAATGTAGGAGGTGAGATACTAGTGGAAGTAAAGTTGTGAGGATGTGGCGTGAGTCATGCTTCAGTTGCTTAGTTTGTAGAGCACTTTCCTGCAAATGGCAAAGGTTCCAATTTTGAGTCTCAGTCCAGCACACAGTTTTAATCTGCCAGGAAGTTTCAATGTAAGAGGCGTTTTGTGTCTTTCACGTGGGAAACTAAGGTGCAGGTAATGGGTTGGGCATGTTTGTCAACAAGACTCTCTCTTTTCCAGGGACCAGCTATAGTGCAGTGTCCAGAGAGAAGATTGGTGTTCAGATTTGGTTATCGATAAATATTCCATCAGAGGCAGGAGCACATGTGAAAATACCCATGCCGTATACCAGCTGTGCTACAATCACTGCACAGCATTCTACGTGAGCATGATTACCAACCATCTCTCTACCAGAATGAATGGCCACAACCAAACTGTGGCCAAGAACAAAGTTGACCACTCAGTGGCACAACATGCGAGAGTTCAATGGCTGCTTCACAGCCTGAGCCATCTGGATCCTTTCTTCCAGCACCACATTTTGTGAACTATGTGGATAACAGCTATCCTTGCAATACAAACCAACTTCACTCCTGTAATCCTCCTGACCTCAATTTCTGACATCATCCTCCACTAACCCACTTCCCCAACACCCTCTACTCAATTGTTTTCCCTCCTTCTGTCCTTTGTCTCCCTTCCAGTCCACACCATCACATTATGTTCATCATGCACCACTCTTAGCCAGGTCCCATACCTGTGTGTCAAGGTACTAAAGTTTTCATTCTCTTTTGTGTATGCTCCTTAACAATTAAATGCATGTGCTGTTCATAGAGTCGTCTCCTTTACTCATAAATAACTTGATTAAGGACAGATGGTTTTGCTGTATATGTGGGATAGGATCACCATAGCAAAACCTGCTGGTGGATGAATCAGTCAGACGGCAGATTCAGATTCTTTATTGGTCATTAAGCATTATTACATGCAATAGAATTTGTCAGTTCACTTAACCTATTAATTTTACAAAATAAATTTTTACATATTTAAGTTGATATTGCGCATTTCTAAAAATTTTTCTAATGAATAGAATGGATTAATTAACAAGAAGTTATGTACGTTTTCTTTAAATAATTTGTCAGGCTTGATTGGTGCATTTTTAGACAATTTGTTATACATTTTAATTGCCATATGCTTATGACTGTTGTTAGTTTTAGCTAATCTATTTTGTGACAACAGCAGAGAAGTACAGGTTCTTCTATAGTAGTCATGCCTTTGATTTGTTACACTTAAATTAGGTAGTTCAGCAAGTATGTAGTTAACGCTGTCAAGAATATATAAATTAATAACTGTTAAAATTCTATATTTAATAAACAATGGTGAACAGTGTGTTCTATTATCTACCTTAGCCATTACTCTGATTACTTTCTTCTGGATCACCATAATTTCATTTGTTTTTCTGCTGTTTCCCCAGAGTATTAACCCATAACTTAAAACAGATTGAAAAAAGGCAAAGTACACTGTCCTTATGTTCTCAAATGTCACACAACACATCTGTCTCTTCAACAAATATATAACTCTTGACAACCTAACCACTATGTGATCAACATGAGAGTTCCATGTTAGACTGTTGTCAAGTACGATACCTAAAAACTTTGCCTTTTGTTTTTATATTTTTGTAGTCTTTGATAGACTGAACCACATATTCTGGGTCCTTTCCTCATTTAATAGCAGACTATTTGCACAAACCATGATGTTGCATTTTCTTTTGCTAATTTCATATCACTTACAAGATTATCAAGTACATGGTTTACAGATAGAAAAGTTGCATCATCTGCATACATATGTGTCTTTACATCTATGTTTCCTGGTAAGTCATTTATGTGTACAAGGAAAATAAGTGGTCCCAATTTAGATCCCTGCAGCACTTAGTGTTGAACCTTGAGTATGTTTGACAGATGACTTCCTGAACTCACCACCTGTTTCCTTTTATTAAGGTATGATTTGATGAGTTTTAAACTTTTATCACATATTCCATAGTATTCAAGTTTAGAGAGCAATAGTGAGTGGTCAACACAGTCAAAAACTTTGTTCAGATCACATAAGGTTACCTGTGTGTGCGCATGGTCCTCAAATGCTGCTAGAATGTCTCATACTAAGAGCTCTATGGCATGTATAGCTGACCTTCCTTTTCTGTAACCAAACTGTGATGCACTTAAAATATCATTTAGTTCTAGGTTCTCATACATCTTCTGATATATTATACCTTCAAAGACTGTTCCTAGTGCCGGCCGGAGTGGCCGAGCGGTTCTAAGCGCTACAGTCTGGAACTGCGCGACCGCTACGGTCGCAGGTTCGAATCCTGCCTTGGGCATGGATATGTGTGATGTCCTTAGGTTAGTTAGGTTTAAGTAGTTCTAAGTTCTAGGGGACTGATGACCACAGCAGTTAAGTCCCATAGTGCTCAGAGCCATTTGAACCATTTGAACTTCTCCTCGTACTGGAATTAGTGAAATTGGTCTGTAGTTTGCAGGATATGATCTGACACCCTTCTTAAAGACTATAATTACCTTGGACAGTTTGAGAGGATCAGTGAAAAAACCCTTCTATGAGACACAGGTTTATAGAATATGTTAATGGTGCTGCAATGTAATGTATGATTTCTTTCAATAGATTGTTTGACATATTAAAAATATCTGTACTGTGTGAATTTTTCATTTCTTTAACTATTTTAAGAACTTCATGTTGGCATACCTCTTTAAAGTGTTTCAATGATGATCTGGCCCTATTATGATTTAGGTTTGCTCTATTAAGATAATCTATACATGTTACATAGGGTTTACTGATACTTTTTGATATCATCAGCACAGCTTACAAAATATTTATTGAATGTATCTGCTGGTATTGGGACTGTCTTGTCAAAGTTCATGACTTCACCTTTAACAGTATTAATTACTGACCAGGTTGTTTTGCATTGGTTTTTACTACTTTTTATGAGATTTGTGTTGTATCTTTGTTTCGCCAATTGTAACTCTTTCTTATACAATTTCTTAGTGGTTTTTTCGAGATCCTTAATTTCATCAGAATTGTTTACTTTGGCAAGGTGCTTCAACAGCAGTAGCTTATGTTAGATACCTTATGTTAGGTAATCACTGTAATTCACCAAGATTATTACTGAACCTTCATGCACAGAGAGGAACCTGTAGAGGCAAGGTTCAATATTGGGTTTTGGTCAGTTTTGGAGCCACCTCAGAATCTCTCCCCAAACTCCATCTCACTTCTCATCCTGACTAATTTCCTGCATACCCACTTTCTACAAGCTTCTCAGAATCCATAGACTCAACCATTCTAAATGCTTAGTTGGTTGCTATATCCTCATCGAAAGAATCTCAGGTCTAATAGACCTCCACCTCCAATATACACTCCTGAAAATGGAAAAAAGAACACATTGACACCGGTGTGTCAGACCCACCATACTTGCTCCGGACACTGTGAGAGGGCTGTACAAGCAATGATCACACGCACGGCACAGCGGACACACCAGGAACCGCGGTGTTGGCCGTCGAATGGCGCTAACTGCGCAGCATTTGTGCACCGCCGCTGTCAGTGTCAGCCAGTTTGCCGTGGCATACGGAGCTCCAGTGCAGTCTTTAACACTGGTAGCATGCCGCGATAGCGTGGACGTGAACCGTATGTGCAGTTGACGGACTTTGAGCGAGGGCGTATAGTGGGCATGCGGGAGGCCGGGTGGACGTACCGCCGAATTGCTCAACACGTGGGGCGTGAGGTCTCCACAGTACATCAATGTTGTCGCCAGTGGTCGATGGAAGGTGCACGTGCCCGTCGACCTGGGACCGGACCGCAGCGACACACGGATGAACGCCAAGACCGTAGGATCCTACGCAGTGCCGTAGGGGACCGCACCGCCACTTCCCAGCAAATTAGGGACACTGTTGCTCCTGGGGTATCGGCGAGGACCATTCGCAACCGTCTCCATGAAGCTGGGCTACGGTCCCGCACACCGTTAGGCCGTCTTCCGCTCACGCCCCAACATCGTGCAGCCCGCCTCCAGTGGTGTCGCGACAGGCGTGAATGGAGGGACGAATGGAGACGTGCCGTCTTCAGCGATGAGAGTCGCTTCTGCCTTGGTGCCAATGATGATCGTATGCGTGTTTGGCGCCGTCCAGGTGAGCGCCACAATCAGGACTGCATACGACCGAGGCACACAGGGCCAACACCCGGCATCATGGTGTGGGGAGCGATCTCCTACACTGGCCGTACACCACTGATGATCGTCAAGGGGACACTGAATAGTGCACGGTACATCCAAACTGTCATCGAACCCATCGTTCTACCATTCCTAGACTGGCAAGGGAACTTGCTGTTCCAACAGGACAATGCACGTCCGCATGTATCCCGTGCCACCCAACGTGCTCTAGAAGGTGTAAGTCAACTACCCTGGCCAGCAAGATCTCCGGATCTGTCCCCCATTGAGCATGTTTGGGACTGGATGAAGCGTCGTCTCACGCGGTCTGCACGTCCAGCACGAACGCTGGTCCAACTGAGGCCCCAGGTGGAAATGGCATGGCAAGCCGTTCCACAGGACTACATCCAGCATCTCTACGATCGTCTCCATGGGAGAATAGCAGCCTGCATTGCTGCGAAAGGTGGATATACACTGTACTAGTGCCAACATTGTGCATGCTCTGTTGCCTGTGTCTATGTGCCTGTGGTTCTGTCAGTGTGATCATGTGATGTATCTGACCCCAGGAATGTGTCAATAAAGTTTCCCCTTCCTGGGACAATGAATTCACGGTGTTCTTATTTCAATTTCCAGGAGTGTATGTCCATAGGTTAGCTTTCCATATCACAAATAAAGTACTTCCTTCTTCACCTCTAAACCATCCTCACCTGGTGGCCACCTGGATCCTTACTTATCACTGTTGATGTTGCGATGATAGTTACGATGCCACAACGTAAGTGCTCTCTCTCGTGAGTTGGCACTATGAGAGAAGACTAACTACGCTGACCACAGCACCCTCTGGCCAATGCTGTGGAGCTCAGGGAGTGCCGTCTTGATTTCACGCATTTTCATCAAGAGCAGATGGCCTGGAAATATGCTTCTACTACTGAGTGGGCTAGCTTGCTATTGAGACTTTGTATTAGTTTTGTTCAGTTAAAGTTTGGACAGCAAAGAGTATTCATTAGTTTTGAGATTATACAGAATAGTCATCCAAGCTTTGCAGGATTAGACATGGACTATGGCTTCACACCTACATGCTCATCCTAGCCAAAGTTATTCAAGCATTTGATATTTACTTGTGTTTTTGGCTCTATTAAAAGTGTTAAAGTCACATGCAGTACCAAAGTGCTTCACCTCTCCTGCTCCTACTTGCTTCCTTCACTCTCGGTCTACATTACAGAACCAGTTCACAGGAGCAGAACCACGCACCTTCTATCCAGGCGGGATACAAAAATTGACATCACCTCTGTATACAATAACCTCTCACATGTCACAATTCTGTCCAATTCTCCCTCCCCCACCTCCTCCTTTCTCCCTTCATACACTCCACCTCCACAACTCCACACCCAAATTAAGCTGCTATGTCAGTAAATTGCAATAGGCTGGCAAGGTCTAGCCAAACAGGTGAATGTGTGTGTATGTGTATTCTGATGTGTATTCTGTATTAGTTAGCTTTGAATAAGGACATCATTAGAAATATTAGCAATGTTTCAGTCCTGTTTATGTGATATCAGAGATGGCATCAGATCCTCAGTAAATCTTATTCATTCATTCATCATGTCCCATAGAAGCTGTCAAGGATCCCCTTCAGGGATGGGGAATGAGTGAAGAAATACATTAGCAGGAGACAAAAACATAAAAGAAAATTAATCTGTATACCATGTTAATGATAATCTATCTTTATATTGCTTAGTTCTAAATGAGAGCAGATAAAACTGATGGAAAGAAACTGTAGCTTCCTTGGATCATACTCACTACAGCAGGAAGGCCTGGTCCTTAATGAAAAAGCTTGATACAGCAAACACCACTACCTGACAAAAATGCAACATTAATTTAGGTGATATGGCCAATCACATGATCTCCACCTCCAAGTCAAAGAGAGAGAAACACATCATAATAGGAGTGAGACATGTCTTAAAAGTAGGGATATGGTCAGCTCCACAAACATCTGAGTTTTCCACCCCATTTCAATTGGGAGAGACCATAGAAGCTGTAAACAATGCAAAACTTAAGAAGGCAGCGTGCATTCATAGTATTTACCCAAGTTGCTGTTGTACTGTGGTCCTGCTGCTGTCAAATGGCTGAAGACTTTCTTTTCCAATACCTTAGAGACAAGTCATCTGCCACATCTCTTCAAGGAATGTATTATCATTGCTGCACTAAAACCAAACAAAGATCCATCTAGAGTTGAAAACTATCAGCCATTGCTCTCTGTAGTTTCATGTTCATGCACCTGGAGACGCTCATTCATAACAGAATCTGCTTAGCCATCAACAAACACATCCCAATAGAGCAAGGTTGGCTTAGACCAGGAAGAGGATGTGAGGAACAGGTGATAGCAATAGCAACTCATATCAAAAATGCCTTTGAGAAGCAGAAGATAAAAATGGTGGAAGGGGGGGTCCTCTTAGATCCAACTGCAACCTATGATACTGTATGGAATGACAAACTCCAGTTCAGTTTTATCAGTGTCATTCAATGTCAGAAACTAACCACTCTAATCAGCAACCTACTGAATGACAGATACTTCCAGGTGTTCTCAGAGAATTTCAAAAGCAAAGTTCACAAAATAAATGATGACCCCATTCATTTTTAATCTGTACTCATACAACCTTCCAGAAAAAAAGTCCAGGAAATTTATTTATGCAGATGCAATTGATATGATCACTCAGGATCAAAGCTTCCAATATTTCAACAATCCAAAATACCTACATGTGACCCTAGACCTCTGACACACAAAGTCCATCTCCAGAATGTGGCAACTAAAATCAAATCTTGGACCAATCTGCTCCAAAAATTAACAAAAGCTACCATGAACACCACTACAACAGTTCTAGGATCATCAGCTCTAGCAGTTTCATAGTAGTCACAGAATTCTACTGTCCCACATGACTAAACTGTCCTCACACTAAAATAACTGACATAGTGCAATCAAGAAATCTGCCTCATCATTGGGTGTATTTGCCCCACAAACATTTGCTGATTATCAGTACTTAATAATATTCTGCAACCATACATAAGGATTTCACAGTCATTGCTGAACATGTGGACAAGAATAAAAAGCAACTCACTATTATTACCAACTCATTCAGAAGTTTCATTGGAAACCTGGTGACAGAGGTCTATAAAACCATCATGACACACAGCAGTCAGCCTGCAGGACACAATCTTCAACACAAGAAGTGTGGAACAATCAATGGCTAGAGCACTCTCCCATTGGGCATAATCTGTTCATCTAAACTTCCTGTGAGTGACCAGCAGGTTTTCATCTGCTGAGATGACAGTGGTGCATAGTGAATCATTTGAGAACGGACTGCAGCACATGTGGAACATTGCTACACCAATGGGGATGGAAGCCCTCCCTTGAGAAAAGATGATAAACCTTATATCACATGACATCTGCATGTTCCCTTAGAGCATTCAAAGGAATGATGGAAGACCTTTACAATTTGTCTGCAGAATCTTCTGACTCGATTTCCAATCTGGACTTAAAGCACTGAACCCATACGAACTTGTGATTGTGCCTATCTGTATAGAAATGTATGTATTTGATATAATGGAAGGAAACATTCCACGTGGGAAAAATTATATATAAATACAAAGATGAGGTGACTTACCGAACAAAAACGCTGGCAGGTCGATAGACCACAAACAAACACAAACATACACACAAAATTCAAGCTTTCGCAACAAATTGTTGCCTCATCAGGAAAGAGGGAAGGAGAGGGGAAGACGAAAGGAAGTGGGTTTTAAAGGAGAGGGTAAGGAGTCATTCCAATCCCGGGAGCGGAAAGACTTACCTTAGGGGGAAAAAAGGACAGGTATACACTCGCACACACGCACATATCCATCCACACATACAGACACAAGCAGACATATTTAAATTTTGTTGTTAAATTTTGTTGCGAAAGCTTGAATTTTGTGTGTATGTTTGTGTTTGTTTGTGGTCTATCGACCTGCCAGCGTTTTTGTTCGGTAAGTCACCTCATCTTTGTATTTATATATAATTTAGATATGTCTGCTTGTGTCTGTATGTGTGGATGGATATGTGCGTGTGTGCGAGTGTATACCTGTCCTTTTTTCCCCCTAAGGTAAGTCTTTCCGCTCCCGGGATTGGAATGACTCCTTACCCTCTCCTTTAAAACCCACTTCCTTTCGTCTTCCCCTCTCCTTCCCTCTTTCCTGATGAGGCAACAATTTGTTGCGAAAGCTTGAATTTTGTGTGTATGTTTGTGTTTGTTTGTGGTCTATCGACCTGCCAGCGTTTTTGTTCGGTAAGTCACCTCATCTTTGTATTTATATATAATGTATGTATTTGTTGTGAATAGTTGTCTGTATTTCTTGTGATCAAACTATAATACTTCTCTGTCATCATACTATAAATAAATAAATACTGCTTAGTGTTATTCAAGCATATTCCATCAAAATTTAATCAAATAAATTAGGAAGAAAGCTGCTTTTTAAAAGAAACTGCTGCCTCCTGAATTTTATTGGGTAGCTGTTGTTTATCTGCTATTATTTACTTGATTAAAATGATATTTTGGAAGGATACATTTTCGCATCTTTAAAGACAGAGTACTATTATAGCTCATTATTACTTGTCATAGAGTTTTATACAAACACTGCTGCTTGCCATGTAATTAATAGGAATTTTCAGTCCATGAATCTTGATAGATAATTTGTAGAAAGCATGGCTAGTGAAGTATGTTTTATATTTCCTTTTTAATTTGTAGGGCTTTCCAATTTCTTGCCTTAGATTAGTTGGGAGCTTCCCACAAGAGTTCATAATTCCATTCTAAATCATAGTACGTCTCTCTAGACCTGCCGTGTGGCGGCGCTCGGTCTGCAATCACTGATTGTGGCGACACACGGGTCCGACGTATACTAGCAGACTGCGGCCGATTTAAAAGCTACCACCTAGCAAGTGTGGTGTCTGGCGGTGACACCATAGTATGGTTTTCTTTACTACTAAATTATTTACATTCTACCAGGATGTTCCTTATTGTATATATCATTTTTAAGTATTCCTTCCATCATATGTACCAATAAAATCATGGATTACTTAAAGTAAAATTAAGATAAAAACATGATATTATAAAGTTTTGTATTGGCCAGTGAAAGAACTATAATGTGTTAAATAATTTTGTTTTAATATTTTTGTTTTTTTGATTTACAGGTTACATATGTATTTGAAGGATCAAAATTAAAGCATTCTCCAGGTGACACACCATTTCCACTGAAATGGGTGTGGGACATTATATGGAATAAAGTTCAGCTTTTCAAAACGTTGTCATTTTAGACATAAAAAATATCTTATATATTGACAACTGCTTGGCAGTAACATTCATAAGTCAAACAATACTCATGCAAGTGAAATACTACGTGCTCTCCATCTACACAAATGAAAATTCTCTAATTAACTTCGAGTCTCAAATAACAGAACACTATAAGCAAACAAACATATGTTTCCATTGCAGAGGGTCTCCAAAATAAGAAGTAAGAAAGTAAATGTGAAGTACTGTATCCCATAACTATTGATGTATACTGCTAGTTTTCATTACACAGAATATATGATGCAGACTTTTTTCTCATTAAAAGCAAATATGTATGGCATAGTATGTTTAGCATCATAAAATCTCACTGTTATGTTTGCTTTCACTTGTAAATATGTGATTTACACATATGTGAAACTTTTATAGCACAAATTAACTCTCTTATTTTCTCCTCATGTAACAAACTGGAAAAAAGCAACAGTGCAACCTTATTGAAGGTAGTTTTTATCTAGAGAATTTGTGGTATATTTTGAGCATAATGCTGCTACAAACACACAAGTGTGAAATATGTGTACAAAAGGGAACAAGATAATCATCAACCTAGCAGTTGACTACAAACTTTGGGTAACTCATGTGATGAGAAGCATTTCATTGTGCTTGAAGTGGCAGTTGGTGGAATGTCTTGCTGAATTTTGACTTAATGTTGGCTACAGTTTAGAATGGTGCTTTATAGTATAGTGGAAAAATCTAGAACAGAATACCACCACACATAAGGTAAGAAATGGAAAATCCCCAGATATTCAAAAATAAAATGAAAGGATACCTAATTATGCACTCCATAGGCAATTCTTCATAATATTAGGACTCAGGGATGTTGATTCCACATAACTCCATGAATATTAAAGGGAGATTTATTTTCAGCTTATACAAACAGCTGATCTACATCTACATCATACTCTGCAAACCTCTGTGAGGTGCATGGCAGAGGTTACGACCCATTGTACTTGTTACTAGAGTTTCTTCCTGTACCATTACACATAGAGCATAAGAAGAATGACTGTTTGAATGGCTATTTGAATGCATGTAGTTATTATAACCTCATGATCCCTGTGCGAGCAATATGTTGTACACAGAGAGCATAAGAAGAATGATTGTTTGAATGCCTATTTGAATGCATGTAGTTATTATAACCTCATGATCCCTGTGCGAGCAATATGTTGGGGATTGAAGAATATACCTAGAGTCTTCATTTAAAACCAGCTCTTGAAACTTTAATAGACTTTCTCAGGATAGTTTATGTTTGTCTTTAAGAATCCTCCTGCTCAGTTCCTTCAGTATCTCTGTGATACCCTCTCAAGGATCAAACAAACCTGTGACCATTTATGCTTTTCTGTATATGTTCAATATCCCCTGTTAGTCCTGTTCAGTATGGGTCCCATGCACTTGAGCAGTATTTTAGAATCAGTCACATGAGTCATTTGTAAGTGATCTCCTTTGTAGATGGATTGCACTTCCCCTGTATTCTACCAACAAACTGGCACTTGAGCAGTATTTTAGAATCAATCACATGAGTCATTTGTAAGTGATCTCCTTTGTAGATGGATTGCACTTCCCCTGTATTCTACCAACAAACTGCAGTCTACTGTCCATTTTACTCACAACTGAGTCTATGTGATCTTTCCATTTCATGTCCCTACAAAGTGTTACACCCATGTATTTGTACAAGTTGGCTGATTCCAACAGTGACTCATTTATATTATAGTCATAGGCTACCATATTTTTTCATTTTGTGAAGTACACAATTTTACATTTCTGAACATTTAAACCAAGTTGCCAATATTTACACCATTATGAATCTTACGAAGATCTGACTGGCTTTCAGATAGTGATTCATATAGATAACTGTGTCATCTGAAAAAAGCCTGATTTTACTATTAATATCATTAACATACAACATGAATCACAAGGGTACCAACACAGTTCTCTGGAGCACATCCGAAGTTACTTCTACATCTGACAATGAGTCTCAATCCCAGATAACATGTTGTGTCCTCCCTACCAAAAACTCCTCAATCCAGTCAAAAATTTCACTTGATACCCCATATGATCACTCCATATGATCATACTTTTGACAATAAGCACAGGTGCAGTGCTGAGTCAAATGCATTTTGGAAATCAAGAAACACTGCATCTACCAGGTGGCCTTGATCCAAAGCTTTTAGTATGTCATGTGAGAAAAGTGCAAGTTGGGTTTTAATATGGTCAATATTTTCAAAATTCCTGTTGACTGGCACTGAGAAGGTGATTCTGTTCTAGGTACCTCATTATATTTGAGCTCAGAATACGCTCTAAGATTCAACAACAAATCAGTGTCAAGAATATTGGACAGTAGATTTGTGGATCACTTCTACTATCCTGTTCCATGCTGTTTTACCTTTCTATTTTGTGTATTTTACTGACACTCATCTCAATCTGTTTTTGTGTTGGTGTTGAAGGCCTTCCTGCCGTGCACCCATACAAACATCTTGTGATGTTCGCATGCTTTAATTCTTCGTTGATAGTCCTCAGTGTCGACGTACTGCGTTTTTATACTGGCTGAAAAATGGGGGATGGAAGTTCAACACTGACTACTATAAGTGATGTAGCCAACAGTCACACAGTTGCATTTCATAGTTCTTTACTGTCACTGTTCATAACCCCCGAATGTTACACAGATTTATGGCTAATTCACTATTGGTAAATTTAGATAATCGTCGCTAATAGCTTGCAGGCACACATCAGTATATTCCTACAATAATTTGCTATTGAACGTCTATGACCAATAAAAACCTAACCACACAGTTATTTCAGAATAATACAGTATGTGTGACAATATTTCTCAAATCAATTGAACAGACACCGTCATTGTTTTAACACAGGGTCTATTGGTGTTACACGAATTCCACTGCAATACCCATCTGAAAATCCGCCTTGGACTGACTGTCTCGGGAAAAAAATTGGTTGTTTATACATCCTCACAATAATAGGTGCTGAAACTATACATTGTTCAATTACAATTAAAATGTAATTAATTCGATTAACTGAATACATTGAAAAATTGGTTCTTTTTAACAGTTTCTTCCACCGCAAAGGCTGGACTGGATTGTTTGTTTAAGTAATGAAGTTAACAGATACAGTTATACAAATAATACTTTTGACAAACCTGGTAATTATTTTGGAACTAAACAAGAGCTGGCTTTGCTAGTATGTTTTCAAATATAGCCAAATAAATACTTTAAGTATCACAATTGTTCTTCTTCCAAATGTTTATAATTAGTATGGAATTTATATTTGTTTATAGGTCAACAATAGAATCTCCAAGTCATGAAACAATTACTGATATCACCCTATAGCAAAAGATATTAGCTACAATAGTCAAAAGAAATCAGGAAATGAATTACGTACACAAAACTAAGCACAAAATTAGATCTGGTGCTATATTTCTTAAGACTGAATACAAACCTTTCTCTTTTATGAAAATTCAGATTGTACTCATGTATTTTAATGGTTATTAGTCAAAAGAAAAGAAAAGAAAATGCATTTAAGGAGGCAGATGGCAAAACAAAAGAGGAAGTAAAGAGATACCAGCTTGCTTCGACACATTACCCCCTTATTGGATTGACCAGATAAATATTGTAAATAGCTGACTCAGCAATTCAATGACCATAAGTGATCCTAGAAAGTGGATTTAACAAACTAATAAGAAATCTTATCAAAAACAACATTACATATGTTTTTCAAATTTCTACTTATATAAACTGGCCATATGAAAATCCCCATACAAAGTATTTACATATAGCATATTGTACAATGGCACAAAATATCCACAAGTTATATTTTTAATAAAAATAGGCATCTTCATCATAAGTGAAGTCGTTCTTGGATTAACAAAGAATACATTCTAAGATACTTATCACATTATACAGGTCCTCTTCAAGGAATAAATACTCATGGGTTGCAAGTAATTAAATTACACTGTGAATTGCACTTAATTTCAGACAGAAAATTTCACTTTTTCAGTGTTTAGTGTTTTTCACAAACACTTTCACTCTTTTAAGGAGTTTTAACACATTTTCTCACCCAGTCATCCACACATTCAACAGGTCCAAGTGGCAGTTAGTAAGGAAATGCACTGCTATCAGTTCCCTTGGAGGTGGTTCTCCTCTGCCACAGAACACGAAAAAATTAGACAAAATTTCCTAATTTAGTATACTCATTTTTAATTCCAACTAAGCATAGGGAAAAAATGTTTCACACTTGTGAAAAATTACAGTCATTACTTCATAAACAGATGTTACATAGTTCTCATAACATCACAATAATTAGCACTAATATTGACTATAGTATGTGTGGTGTCACCACCAGACACCACACTTGCTAGGTGGTAGCCTTTAAATAGGCCGCGGTCCGTTAGTATACGTCGGACCTGCGTGTCGCCACTATCAGTGATTGCAGACCGAGCGCCTCCACACGGCAGGTCTAGAGAGACTTCCTAGCACTCCCCCCAGTGGTACAACCGACTTTGCTAGCGATGGTTCACTGACAAAATATACTCTCATTTGCCGAGATGATAGTTTAACATAGCCTTCAGCTACGTCATTTGCTACGACCTAGCAAGGCGCGATTATCAGTTACTATGGATATTGAATCATGTACCGTCCAGACCAATGTTCTTCATTAACAGATTAAAGTTAAGTATTCCACCAGCTACATCCGTTTTTCTAAATTCTAATTTCCTTGTCCTGTTACAGACCTCACGCCATCCTGCGTGAGCTAAAACGCGTGCCTTTTGGCCTCCTCCTAGTAACACGGTGTTGGCTCTCCTGCCAACCAAAACAGTATGAAAAGTGTGGACTAGTAAAAATTTAAAATCAAGTGCACATTTCAGTACGACATAACTGTGTATAAAACTGATTAAACTTGAAAGATGTTTGTTTCTTCTCCACTTGCAAAATCACTAAAATACCAAGTCCTGGTTTGAAATTCACATAATTTATAGACTCATCATCTTAATGTCCAAAATATGTACATTACCTCTTGCAAAACTTCAGATGTGCATTAGCATAGATTTACTGACCATTACATTATGAAAAATAAATAAATAAATAGAGTCACCATCACATAAATTAATTACTGCTCAAATCAAAATTAAGGGGATGGAAGTTATACCAAATCATTGCCCTACTTCTCCACTCAGCTCTGAGTGCTACATTCATTAAACCAGAAAATTAAGTCCTCAAAAAATCAAAATTACTTTTCTTTGTTCGAGTATTACCACTTATAAGCTCATAATTCCTCAGAACTTCCCCAGAACACAAATAGAAGTTTCCAGATAACATATAGATTGATAATGCAGCATTATATGACTTGTATCTCACTAAAGTATTGCCCTTTCTGTTAAGCTCTCATTTCCAGCTGCAGTGTCATGAATTGCACAATGTACACAGCACCCAATGTTGCCTAGATCAGAAATAGATCCTCATTATAGTTACACCACAGTTGTTTGTATCCAGTTATCTTTTTCATTAATCATGTCTGTCAGCTCCATTATTTTACTTACATTCCTTACCTCGTTAGCTAGTGGACTGCATTCTCAAAAAATATCGGTACTGCAGAGACATTTAAAGTTTAACATTATTCATTATTTTGTTATTTCATTATTACTTCATTATCTAATAAATAAACACCTGCTCTGCATATCCAATGCAAAACTGATTCTACTGAAAAACACTGCTAAGGCAAACTTAACTCTCACTAATGATCAGACAATATCTTCACTTAGAAAAACTATTATTTCACTGTATTCCATCAAACTGCTTGAGATTCTAGCCTGAAGGGTGACATACATACAAATATTGCTTATTCCTTTCATACACATTATTCCAGGCAAGTATGTTTAAAGTTGTACTTCATTAATGTTAGAAGAAGCTGTACTACGACACACTTTTGTAGGTAGATAGTTTTCTCCATATACTGACTGCACTGAACACAAACACTTTTATAATATCATAATTAATATTAAGACCTAGTATTCAAGACTGTTTTTACTGCATATTTCCACTGCTGCTGCACCAAATTATATTAATTTGACACATGATCTGATTACTTCAGATGTTAATTATATTTTTCAGATAATCTGCACCTTCTCCTCCACATATGCTCACACCTTTCATTTTCTTTTTACCTTACCTATTTATTTGACAGAAATCCTTTAACCATGACACCAATTTATTTTCATTGTATTTCAAAAACCAGAATAAACACAGCATCACATAGATACCAAATATCACTGCTGTGCTGAGATTTTGAATCACCAAGAAATTGCACTCCAACAGCTGTCCTGCCAATTCCACAGTAATAGTACCTCTCGTTTCACATTTTTTGATAGCTTACCAGTAGAATCAATAATTTTTATTCCACAAACATGCTTAACTACTATATCCTCTGTGTTCTTAATAGACTCAAAAAATGCATGTGAAATGCCATTCAAATCACTATCAAGTAAACACTTAACATTTATACAGTATACACTTGCTGATATTGCAGGATGCCACACTGCCTTTTTACTTACCATATGATCTTCTTCGTACAACAAATCCTCATTAATCTGTTCCCTGGAAAAACTATCATCCTGTTTACCAAAACAATTATCAGGCACAGTCAAATGGCAGACACCATGGTTACCTTTGTCATAATCACTCTCATGAAGCTCTTACTCTTCATTAGGCCTAATATTATCCTCAATTGTTCTTTCTTTATGTAACACATTGCCGTCATTATTGATGATAAATTCAAATACCTCATCCTCATCACTACTGGTTCCATCATTGCTACCATCATTAAAACTGTTGCACTACACAGCGCCGTACGTAACATATAAGAAACATGCATCTTGGACAGGTTGACAAGTCCACAGTGGCAGAACACAGCATCAATGAAAAGCATACCTTCGAATCTGAAGAAACGAAGAAGTTTAGATTTTGGGATTCTGTGACAAAAGAAGCGGTATAGATTCATCTGCATGAAAATTTAATTAACCAAGACAGTGGTTACCATCTCAGTACAGCTTGGGATCCTGGAGTTAGGAAAATTCATCAAGAACGCTCCAGTACAAAAGGGACTGTGGAGGGCACTGATATGAACAGACGCTGAGAATTGACGCCCGCACGAGCGTCCCTCCCACCACCAGTGGTGCGAATCGCCTGGTGCGATTCCACTGGCACATAATTGGTTGGTGGCATCTGATAGCATTCCAGCAGCTACAAAGGCATGTGACAGACAGCACCCTGACACTTTGCCTGAAGATGATGGATACGCAATCCATTGAAACGTTGCGGCTAGAAGACCACGCCACTTGGCTGAAAACCCATGAAGGTTTCAATAATGAATTTTTTATGGATGACAAGGTACCATGTCACTGGGCCACGACTGGTTTGAGGAACATTCTGGTCAGTTAGAGCAAATGATTTGGCCAGCCCTCAAACATTTACGGGACATCATCAAGAGGTCAGTTTGCGCACAAGCTCATGCACTTGCAACACCTGCACAACTATGGATGGCTGCAGTGGCATCATCATTCAGTATTTCTGTAGAGGACTTCCAATGATTGTTGTGTCCATGCCACATCGAGTAGCTGCCACATCGAGTAGCTGCATCCCGCTGGGCAAAAGGAGGTCCAACACAATATTGAGAGGTATCAAATGACTTTTGTCACCTCAGTATAATGTATACAGATTGCTGCCATTAAAAACAGAATAATATACTCTGTTTGCTGTGAATGCAGTATGTTGTAACATTCCAAGATCAAATGTTAAGTGGCTCTGTTAATTCAATATATGTTTTTGATTGTTATTTCAGTTCAGTCTGGAGCCACATTTTCTTTTCAGATCTATGCTGTGTGATATTAACTAATTAGAGTTCATATTTGCCTCAAACTAGAAAATAATTCAGAAAAATATAACTTCTAGAAATTTCTTCTTCAAATTCTTATATTGCTGAATAAGATTATCATGAATCTTCATATACAGTGCTATTTCTTTTATTTGTGTGTACTTCTATTATATAAAAGGTGATGCAAATTTTGCAAATTCTGAATAAGTAAGTTACTTATTCAGAAATTTTGCTGAGCAGCAGAATGTTGGCAGTTTAGAGTATGTATTACTGTCAATAAATTGACAGCTGAGTCTTAGATTGTAGTCTGTTGATTTGTGTATCACAATGTATTGTTGTTTGTTTTGTTTAAGTGTGCAAAAATAACTAGGGTCATATGCTCCCATGTACAAACTATAGAAAACGAAGACAGAAAGAAGTTAGAAAACAACTACCGTATTTACTCGAATTTAAGCCGCACTCGAATCTAAGCCGCACCTGAAAAATGAGACTCGAAATCGAGGAAAAAAAATTTTCCTGAATCTAAGCCGCACCTGAAATCTGAGACTCGAAATTCAAGGGGAGAGAAAAGTTTTAGGCCGCACTTCCAAATTGAAACAAAGTTGGTCCATTGTAATATGAGACACAATTTAAGTTGAATGAACGACGATACAGCTGTAGTAGTTTGGTTCGAGTCGTAAGCTTAGCAGTTAAGCTTTACCAGGTAGCCGTTGTTATGCGTCAGGCACTCCGTCCGTATTTATACAGGTACCCTTCCTTTTCACATGCTTTGTCTGGTTTGAATTGATTACTTATTTTTCTTTGATCTGACAAGTGCAGTTCTCTTTGTTATGGGTGTTTCCGTCACTCAAAGCTGAAAATGCATTACTGTACTGTGTCATGCATTGTTTGTCGCATTCTGAAAATGAGGGTTTACGGCCTGTCGCCGCTTGCGGCGTGGCTTGCTTTTGTGCACGCTACCGCCACTTACAATTAAAAAAAAAAACGAAGTGAGAAATCGTCTCATTAGTGAAACAATGGCAAGAGACTGCTGTTCGTTGCTACTTACACTGCTGCTTTCTTTGATAATGATCAACAAGAACCAAATAATAGACTGCGTATGATAGAAGATGTTCTGAACGAGAATTTAGCGAAAATTTTTTCCGTTTGAAAATCTTTGCAGACGCCTCTTTAGTACATTACATTATGCACAGAAATTAGAGTCATCTTAGATTTAAAAATCTAGTCAATTGCCGTGCTTCATTTCTGACTGTATCACTATTAGGCATAAGAATAATACGAATATAAACATGACATGGTATGTATATTCTTCCGCGTCTGCTGTTGTCTCATTCTAGTTTCGTAGTTTATTAGGCGGACAGGATTTAAATGAGATAGCAGCAAACACGAAAGAATACATGGCAAAATGTTTGTATTCGTATTATTCTTATGGTGAAGAGAATACTGTATGTGATTCACAATTCATAAAAGTTCCTATTAGCAACCATTTCTTCTCACAGTTAGGAAACAATTCAGAAAGCAGAGTTGGCCATATTGACAAATATCCCAAACAGTCTTGCCAGTCGGATTTTCGTAGTACATTGAAATGCTGCTACGTTCGAAGAGGCACAATACGGAATTTGTATTTACTTCGTTGGATAATGTATGAAAATGCAGTGGTCGAAACTCGGGGTGGAGAAAAAAAAAAGCTCGTCTTCCACCTTTTTTTAATTTATTTACTGACGCAGAGGTTTTGGTGCCAGTACTTGTCTTTGTGCCTGTGAAGCATGTCTGCGTAGCGCTACATATATTCGACGACAGAAGTTAGTTGTGGCGGCACCTACCAGCATTTTTCAGAACTTCCGCTTACTTTGCACTCGATTCTAAGCCGCATGCGGTTTTTTGGATTACAAAAACTGGAAAAAAAGTGCAGCTTAGATTCGAGTAAATATGGTACACATCAATCCCAATCGATGTAAGAGAAGACAGCTGAAAACAGAAATGTAGAGCACAGAGAAACAGAGTTCCAGAACTAAAAACTAAATTTCCTTCACCAGATTGCTACAACAGATGAAAAGTAAAAAGCGGTCAAAAGCCCATGTGTCATTTGCTAAAACAGCTGATGACTCAAACGACAAACCCATGTGGGAACATAAATGTTTAAAAAATGGGTATTCCATCAGGAAATGACACACAGTTAAAACTTGGGCGCAATGTGCACCATGTGGTGGGGGAGCACCACTTAACAAATGGTGATGGCTAAGAAGGCAATGCCCAATACGCAACATAGTTAAAATGACCTCCTCTCAGCGGGAGTGCCAAGAGGAGGCCATCCAAGCCACTGGGAGGGGCTTAATATCCTGGAGCTTATTCCCATGCAGAGGGGACCAGTGGTGATGCCAAAGTGACACCACTCCTGACAGATGGCAACACAGAGATCATCAGAGGGAATTTAGAACTAGTGGGCTGAGGTATGAGAACTATAGCCTTGGCAGCAGCATCAGTGGCCTCATTTCATGGCAGACTGACATGACCACATAAATATCTCAGTGGCTCCATCAGGAGTGAGCAAGTGACAGTTTCTCTGGACCCATTGCACTACAGGATGGGCGGTGTACAGTACACAGTGACTTTGAAGGGTGCTGAGAGAGTCTGAGCAGAGGGCACAATTGAAAAGCCTGTGTTGCCAGGTGTACTCCTTGGCCTGATACAGGGCAAAGAGCTCTGCTGTAAATACTGAGCAGTGTGTTGGAAGTCGATTCTGAAAAACGTCAGCGCCAGTGATGAAGGCACATCTGACACCACGGTCAGTCCGAGAGCCATCAGTGTACTCAAAGGTACTATCATGAAGTTCCATGCAAAAGTCATGAACCTAAAGGCGATAGTGCAAGGGTGGAGTAGTGTCTTTAGGAAGTGAATGAAGACCAAGATGAACATGGGCTGCCACACAAAACCAAGGTGGTGAAGGGTTCACACCCACTGGAAAAGTTGCATGTAGTGTGATAATAATTTCATGTGACGAGGGCCTCCCGTCAGGTAGACCGTTCGCCTGGTGCAAGTCTTTCGATTTGATGCCATTTTGTCAACTTGCATGTCGATGGGGATGAAATGATGATGATTAGGACAACACAACACCCAGTCCCTGAGAGGAGAAAATCTCCGACCCAGCTGGGAATCGAACCCGGGCCCTTAGGATTGACATTCCGTCACGCTGACCACATTTTTTTTTTTTTTTTTTTTTTTTTTTTGTTCGGGAGTGAGGGTGTTTATTTATTTATTCATTTTTTTTTTATATATGAAGGAAGGTAGGAGAAACAGAAACCTTTATTATTCACAAAATAAACATAGTATGTCCTGACACATGATAACTGTCCTGGAAGGAACCTCGCTGCCGTCCTACCATGCAGCATGAAATAACAACAAAATCAAAGTGGGGCCACCTCCGGCACCCTAAAGAAAGTATTTGTAGATATGAAAACAAAATTTGATGTACATCCATTTGCTAACTGTGCAAGCGTGAGTTTTTCGTAGGTCGCATACTCACATAGTGTTCTTAGTCGATCACTTTACTTGGTCGGTTTCACAACGAAAGCACCGCCGCTCATCTTTGCGCACCCAGCTCACCCCAAGTATATGGCGGGTCCGCAAAAACCGTTACTAGGAAATTGGCATACCAATCCTTGTACTTTTGTAGCCGTAATAGTTTTGTGTGGGCTTGCAAGTATTGCCAGTAATCCAGGACGTTCAGTAAGTTCGTATGTGTGTCTCTATAGATGTAATGGACCGTCATACCTGTGATCCACGCCACTGCGTTTGTCTTATGAAGCGGAAAATACGATTCCTCTGGAAAAAATACTATGTCAGAACAGACTGCTGTATAGATAGTGCGCAGCATGAACGCTATTATCTTTCTTGCGAGAGTCCAGACAGGCAATGCCTCGCCGCAGACCAGCCCATGGTCGTCCGTATCCAGCACGCTCCATTGCTGACACAAGGGTGAATCCGCCAAATGTATTGCATACTTTTTATCATTTGTAGGGTATTTTCGGTTGACAACAATGTACCATGTTGATCTGACTGATGTAGGTAGGTGGGGATGGTGGACCGTGCGCCACACCATGTGCCAATTAACAGCTGGATGTTTCCATTCCACCCTATTCCGGGCAATCTGTCGAAGAAGCAGATGGTACACAACCTTCGATGTTGACTGTCAGGTTGTTGGTAAACACTCTCGGACGTAACTGTGTTCCACGATGAACGTGTGCACATACGTTAAAGGGGGCGATATATGGCCAACACCGACTGGAGGAAGATGCGATGTTGGTACGAGTTCTTTCATGATCGTCCCCGTAAGCGAGTGATTCCTGTTGCGCCACCGTTTGAGCATAGTATTAATATACATGACACGCACTTTCTCGTGCACGTTCACTAAACCAACTCCCCCCTCTCGCGCTGGGAGGGTAAGCGTGTTGTACTGTACCTTAAAGAGTTGTCCCAGGCACACATAGTACCCAAAAGCTGCCTGAATCCTTATAGCCATCGTGCGTGTCAAGGGGAGAAGGTGTGTCAGGTGGCACATCATGGGCGCGGGATAAAGATTGACGAGTAACACTCGCTGCAGCATATCCATCGACCGTAGGTCGTTTAGTCGTACTGTCGTGCGGATTCTGAGTAACAGTCTTCGGCAGTTGTCCGCAGCCATTCTCGCTGTCTCTTTATGAAAGGTGATACCCAAACAGCGGAGGGTTTCCACCACAGGTAAGGGTCCTTCCGTTCCTGGTTCTAGTCCACATGCCACATGCATGAATTGTGATTTTCGGTAGTTGACCACACTTCCAGCTGCCATCCCATACGTCTGTAGTCAATCCAGTGCTGTTTGAGTCTCCCCCTCATTCTCTACGAGGAACACAATATCATCCGCATATGCTCTGCATTTGAATGATAAATGCCGTAGGGAGATCCCGGTAAGACGGCGGCGAAGGCCTGTGAGGCATGGTTCTAAGGCGATCGCATAAAGGAGGATCGACAAGGGGCAACCCTGTCTCACTGATCTTAAGATCTTAAAATACTCAGTTCTCCCTCCGTTGACCACCATCGCTGATCTGGCGCCATGCAACAGCCGCATCACAGCATTGGTCAATAATGGTGAGACACCCATCGTGTTCAGCACCGCCGCGAGGTACACATGATCCACATGATCAAAAGCATGATCAAAATCTACTGCAACCATCGCCCCCCGAAGGCGGCATGCAGCCATGAGGGTGACAACGTCACGATAGTCTCCCAAGGCTGTGTGGATATTACTGATGCTGCCAAGACAAGTCTGATCGGTATGTATTCGATTCTCCAGAGACTTTTTGATTTGACTTCCCAGGATGCGCATGAAGATCTTGTAGTCACTATTAAGGAGGGTCAAGGGGCGATAATCACAAGGCTGTTTGCCACCACGGGGATTCGGTATCAGTATCATGAGCCCTTCCGTAAATTGAATGTGAACCGGTACTTCTTGCCGCAGAAGCTCATTAAACATACATAGCCACATCGGTGTCATAAGGGTCACAGAGATACAGTAAAATTCCAACGGGAATCCGTCTGGACCTGGGGACTTGTTGCAAGCACCTCATGTAATCGTTTCCTCCAGCTCTTCACACGTAATTTCAGATAACCCGTCCGCTTCCCCGTTCACACTCATCATGTCTGGGATCTCTTCCAGGACGTTTCCCAGGTCCCTCTGACCCTCCCTGTTGCTCGCATAGAATCTGCTAAAATGATCCGTGAATGCCTGTGCTATGTCCCTTTGTGTTGTAAAACGACGGCCATCGCTGAGATCGATCTCATGTATTAAACTCCTGCATCTTCTTCTTCTTTCCTTTATCACATAATGCATTGAGGGAACATCATTGGGCAGGAAATCCTGTGACCTCGTGCGTATCATCGTACCTGCCATCCTCTGCATTGCAAGTTGTACCAGCTTTGGTTTAACTCGGAGGACGGCTGTCTGGCGTTCTGGTGTAGGTGGTTGAGCTAATAGTTCCCGGAGAGCCGTAAAGTAAAACTCAGTGGTCATGCGCTGCCATTGAGAAACTTCCTTCCCGTAACCTATTAACGTCCTCTGTAAAACTGGCTTCGCACACTCGATCCACCACTGCAGGACGGAACTGAAAGAATTTTGTCGACGGAGGCAGCCATGCCACGCGTCCTCCAGCATGTGTCGGCATTCTGTATCACAGCTGGGAGACGTTCATCTTCCAATTACCCCTCCGTCTACCATACCTGCTGTCTACCAAGGTTAACTGCGCAAATATATGCATCGTGGTCTTCCACTCGGCTACCGGGGGCGGATATGTAGTGTGATGTCAAGCTGCCAGAGCAAGGGCCGAAAGTGAACTCCAGGAGGTAACAGAGAAGAGGGATGTGCCCCATACTGGTGATCAGAGTCATCAAAGAAGGGGACATAGGATGGGTGGCTATGCATGACAGACAAATGGGATGCATACCTGCTGAGAAGAAAGTCATGGCAGTAGGACAGTGGTAGTTCAGCAGTTTCTGCATACAGACTCTCAACCAGGCTAGGTAACAGGCACCAGTGGCCAAACAGATGCCACAAAGGTGGACAGTATTGAGGTGGCGTAAGAGGGTCAGACGTGTTTGCGAAGACTCGCTGCTACAGGGCACAGATGAAGGAGGATCCTACGCCATGAGGTCCACAGAAGTGTTGGCTTTCTTGTGCTGTTGGCTTGCGGATTTCAACACAGAAAAATGGTTGGTGGTGTGCACTGGCGACACGGAGGCCAGCCAGGCAAAGGTATCACATAGTGACACCATCGAAGAGGATCTTCAAGTCAGTAAAGGAGAAGAAGACCTTTTGCCTTTGTTGGACTTCTTTGAGCCTTTCTGGTTAGCAGAGGAAGACTCAGGTGTTGGCTGGCTGGAGGGATGCAGGAGGTCCTTACGGGAGTATTTCTTCTGTCCTTTCCGGCTTGTTGGTTTTGATGTCTTGTTGCACAGCTGGATGAGGGGACAGTGATGCTTTCATAACACTGCACGATATCACGATGTCAGAGCTGAATTTGAGGTCGCATGTCTGCATGGCCGTGTCCTTCATGGAGTGAGATGTAACAAGAACAGTACTATAAGTGCCAGATGGTAGAACGCAGAGTTTCTGACTAGTGAAGAACTTTCGAGTGGCCGAATAAGGAACTTTTTCCTTTACCCAGATCTCCTGTAGAGCTCCCTCATTGGGATACATGGGTAAATCTCGAGAGGTGGTGGCATTGTAGCCATTGCAGTTGCTACAGCAGGCAGAAGGAGGCAGATGGTAGAACGCAGGGTTTCTGACTAGTGAAGAACTTTGAAGTGACCGAATAAGGAACTTTTTCCTTTACCCAGATCTCCTGTAGAGCTCCCTCATTGGGATACATGGGTAAATCTCAAGAGGTGGTGGCATTGTAGCCATTGCAGTTGCTACAGCAGGCAGAAGGAGGCAGCCGATCACTCTTGTATGCATTCCTACCACAGGTTACACATTTGGCCAGCTGCTGACAAGACATTCGAGTGTGGTTGAAACGATGACAGTGGTAGCTGTGCATTAGGTTTGAAATGTGCGGTCGGACTGTGATAACTTCATAGCCTGCTTTGATCTTGGATGGAAGCACCACTCTATCAAAGATGAGAAAAAGAGAGTGTGTGGGCACTAAGGATGCATTTACCTTTTTCATCACCAAATGGATGGCAATGACACCCTGATCAGAGAGGTATGTTTGGATTTTGGCCTCAGTCAGACCATCAAGCAGCCTAGTGTAAATAACACAATGGGAAGAGTTCAGAGATTTATGGGCTTTGGCACAGACAGGGTAGTTGTGGAGAAGCAAAGTGGCAAGCACTGGTTGTGCTTGAGAGTCTGAAGTAGTCTCCAAAAGCAAAATGCCATTCTATAAACCAGAGCCGCATTTCACAGGGCCAGCAATTGCATCAACACCTTTTGAATAATAAACAGATTTACTTTTGTAAGAGACTGTCCATTTTCAGTACATGAAACCAAGAGGAACCATGATGCAGCTGGCAGGGTCTTTGAACTGTGAGCCTCTTTCTGTTTACAGTTTGTAGATGTTAACTGTGAAGATGATTGGCTCATTGCAAGAAAATTCGCCAGTGCCTCCGAGGGAGTGCTCCTTCCCATTGGGGCCCCCTTCACAAGGGGGTGCACCCACCTTAGGTGATTGTTCACACCTCAGGTCATACCCCCCCCAAACACCTGACAGAGGGACCAATTGGCAATTTGGGAAGGAAGCAGCTCCCTGGGCCTGGTCTGTACCAGAGGGTACGTGCGAACCTTGCCTGTTGACCTGGGGCTGGGAATTAAGTGTTACCCAGTCACCTGTTATGCATCAGACACATGGGCCAGACTTCAGGAGTGCACAGGGATGAAGAAGGAAAAGAGGAGCCACATACGCCAATGTGGAGGAAGGATAGGAGAAGGTGAACGAAGAAAGGAAAAGGGAATGAAAATGAAAAACAGTGGTGGGACTGTTATTATGTCAGCTACAGACAATGCAAACCCTAGGTACGAGGGGGGAAGGGGGGGGGGTGAATAGTAAGAGGATAGACATGCAACATGGAAGTGAAAAGATGCTGCAAAGGCTGGGGCCCCATGGGGTAGCCAAAGTTGAGTGCCCCACAAACCAAACATCATCATCATCATCATCACGTTTGCATATGCTCTGTGCAGCATGACAAGTGAAATGCTTCAAATATGTAATTTGATCAAATATCATGTTAAGTAATAAGGGACTTTGCAGCCCGATATCTCCTTGTATTGTCAATTGATCTTATGGCAGAGAAGAAGGTGTGGATTTTAGAGTGACCTAAGCTCTGAAACTCATGGATCTACTGATCTGCTAATCACATCTGGTAATGAAAGTTAAATTTTTTGTACAAATTTCGTATTTTTCTCTCAAATTTTGTGGTTTGATCTTGTTTCATAGCCATACATTTTATATTTTGAGATCTTCTGACTTTTACTAACCCTCATCATGCATGATCATAATGGAGTTGTCTTCATGAGCTTTTAAAATCAGTGCCACACTAACAGTCACCAGGTTTTTTCCATCTATTCTGCCTTTTATGTCAACCTTTTTTTCTTGATGCAGGTATTTAAATTCTTCTGCTACTGTGCAATCACTGGTTTAATTTCTACAACTGTTTACATATTTCACTTTTGCTTTACTTTACCTTAATCCCAAATCTATGTCAAGTGAAATTTCATTTCATTCAACTGTTATTCTGGATCTTACTTTCAACAGGAAGCATTACCATCTTCCCCTTGGTCTTCCATTCCCCTGTAAGAATTCTACCACATTGTTGGATCTGATGAAATTAATATGAGCTGCAATTTCAAAAAGATTTAGAGCAAATAGAATTAAAATTTCATTTCAATATTTCACATATTATTCCAATGTTGAAGAGTTACAAAAACCTTGCAACAAGTTCATTTGAGTCTAGGTGATAAAGGGACATCAGTAGTACATGGTGAGACAGAATGAATAGCAGATTTGAGTCACATAATATTTCATTACTGTTTTGTCTGCTAGAATACATTAGTATACATCTGCTACAATAAGGAATAATGGCCATTTTTGATTATGGGCTTGTGGGATTCTGGACATCAGGCATTTGCCGCTGATGTATTTAAAAAATAACAAGTCTCCCTTCTCTGTTCAACAACTCTATAATCCCCATCTCAGGTTGAAAAGACATGATTAAAAATGATTGTATGGTTGGTCCAACAATTCAGGATTACTGCATCTTGTGCAGAAAAGAATATCCCAGGGCAGCAAAGGATGCAGCAGACTGCGGAGGAAGTGGAGGGGCAGCATATGAAGCACTCATCTGAAGAGCTCACTGTTCTGCTATAAGATATCACTTGGTGCTGTTAACAGCATCAGATCATTCCCCGTTTCACTTAACACATGATAACATGCAGTTTCACTCAAGCAAATTGCAGGTTGTACAGAAACTAAAGAAACAAAATAAAGTTGCCTGATGAGCCTTCACATTGTGCTTCTTGGAACTTTTTGAAGGCAAGCCACACATGTAAAAAAACACTCTAACGTTGGGTGAGGCTCATTTTAATCTAGATTATGGTGTACATAAACAGAATTATGGTTGCTAGACACCACTCAATGAAGGTAATCCACAGCCAGATCACATTGACTTTTTGCCACAATACTTTGGTTGCAACCATTCAGCCATCTTCATGTGTCTGCCACTGGACACCAAGGACACCTGAGAAGATGGCTGAATGGTTGTGAGCCAAAATATTTTGGCAAGAAGTCATCATGATCTGGCTGCAATCCCAAAACCTCATAGAATATTCAGTAAAATGCAAAAATGTCAAGAACTACACAGAAGGTAATCCTTGTCAACTGCATAAGAAACTCATGCACTGTGGATGTATGACTGTGTGGGGCTGCATGGCTTCATTTTGGCATCATTGAGCTATATGTTTTTGGAGGTTTCTATGGCAGTGAGTAACATTAATTACTGATCACCATGCCCAAATATTAGATGACTTCCTCCGTCCAAGGTTGAAAATGTTATATGTTATTCAAAAACAAGTATTCAGTTTAATCTAATCTTCTGCAATAACAAGATGTAATCTGATGAATGAATGTTTAATTATATGTATTGTTTTATTTTGAAAGTGGTGTAAGATCCTACCCTTTATGTTGCTAAATACAAAATGCACTAACTTGCAATACAAGAAGGTGAATCCTGTAAAGTAGAATCTATAAGCAACTGGATCAATAAACAATCTAATGATCCAGTGATGACAGGAGAACTCATATATAAATAGGTGCTGAAATTTGCTAATTTTCAGAGCCAGTGGCTCCTTCTTCTGGTAGAAGGGTTGAAGGGGAAGGATGAGGAGTGAAGGAAAAGGACTGATGAATTTTAGGATGTGGAGAGTGTTCAGAAAAGTCACCCAGAACCCTTGTCAAGGGTGAATTACCAGATGGAATGAGAAGGAAAGAGAAGGTAGAATCTGCATGATGCATTGTACACTGGCAGACTTGAGTGTAATTTTTACATAGTTTTCCACTGCCATTGAGGCACATGCCAGATTTTGTCTGTTTCCAAGCACTGCTGTGTCCACAAACCATGATAAAGTTTGTTTATTTGTTGTAATTTCATCCTATGGACCCTGATGGTGAAGACACCATTTGCCATTCCACAGTAAAATGTATTTTGAAAGCAGCAGCAAATTTTTTGAAATAAATTAGAAGACACAACATATCAATATATTTTTAATATTATTAATATGACAGTCGTACATGAATGGTATTGAGAATATCAGAAACATTACTAATTCTTGGAACTATCAAACTACTAACTTCATGCTTTGTCACCATAGTTTTTTTTTAGCAAATAGCTCCATTATTCAAATAATTTCATTTCTGTAAATATCTATCTCATAAAATTACATCAAAATGTTCTTTTACAAAAGCATAGAGCTGTGTTCAACTGATGTACCATTTGTGCACCATAGCAGCACCTCAACATTGCAACTGGTGATTGGTATGCTTTTAAGCAAAAAGAGAGAAAAATTCATCAGAACACCCAGAAGCACACCATTAATTAATCACATCGAGAAAACAAAAGAGAAAGCACTGCTGTCGGTATCTGTCAGATAGGACAGTCAACCTGGAGACAGTTGTTTAAAGTTGCTATTCAATGGCAGCACCTGATAGTGGCTGCTGTGATTGCCCTTTTTTGGAATCTTACAAAGAACAGTTGTAATAATATTTTTCTTTAACTAAATAAGTAGTTATGACTGAAATAAAGAAACTGTGTTTATTTATATTAAGTACATAAACATAATATGTGCTGTTAAAAGTACAATACTGAAGATTGGGGGCAACACAACTGTGCACAATAGTCTTCCATACAGTAAAGCCACTGTGTAAGGACTATCTATGAATCATAGTGCTTACATATATAAACAACACTAAAATGGGTGAATTTTGACATGATATTGTTCTTCAGTGTTGTCCTCCTAGGAACGCTTTACAAACTGAATGTGGATTCCACTTTTGGTCATTAGGATTGAGGACCTAGGATGGAAATCAAGTTTTGCTACTGTCTTCTGTGTAGGCTGCACACTGTACTTTGACAGTAAGTTCACAAGACCCACTTTGGTTTGCAGCAGGCCCATCCTCATACCTGAAACATGTATAGAAATCTTAAGTATGAAGCATGATCATGATATGCTGAATCAACATATGCTGCACCTCTTCATCAGGGAGACAATGCCTCTCTTTAAAATGTCATCAAAATCTCCCTTTAATAGTATATATATATATATATATTTCAGATAGATCTTGTTCAATTTGCTATTGCAGGAGACTCCAAACTTCTAGTGTTTCTTTTAATGACAATATCAACTCCCACAGCACAGAGACTAGGGCTATCAACTTTCAATTTCCAAGCGTTTTGAGCCTGAGTAACAAACAAAAATGTCGCTTCATTTGAAGAAATGCAGGTGACAATTGTGGGACAACAGGTTAATATCATGACCTCAACATTAATATGCCCAACCAACAATGTAATATGTGTATCAGAGGTTTCTCAGTGAATTGAGAAACTATACTCATGTTAATTGAGAAATGTCAGTGAAATATGCCATGTACAGTCCAGCTACATGTATTCAGTGGCTGCAGGATGTGGCTTCAGGTATGTGCTGTGACAGATGCCTTTGCAAGAGTGCTACAGACTAATAGAGTGTGAAGGGAGGTCAGATCCTAGTTCACTGGTAGTGGGCTGATCCACTACTGGCCTATGCAACCAACCTTCCACCATCAGACTTGAAGCAAAGGATCAGATAACATGCCTGCCATGACAGTTTTACGTAGGAGAAGGTAGGTAAGTTTTCAAACTCTAGGTAGGAGTATCAGCAATATAGGAAAATATGGATTGCTACTTACTGTAAAGAAGATGCATTAACTCTTGGGAGGTATGTACCATCTATGCAACCAATTAACGGTAGTTTATTTATTGTCATATGCCTTTTGCTTCATTTATTTGGGAAGAATCATCAGTGGTCTGTAATACGTGTTTCCTTTTTTACACATATGGCAACAAACAAACTGCCTTTAGTTGGTTGCATAGACAATACATACCTCCAAGAATATAAAGCAACTAAGGTTTTACATATGTTGCATATCACCAAGCTCTGTCATGCAGAATAGATTGAGTTGAGATCCCTTATCATCTATTTACCTATTTTATTTATTTTTAGTTTCCATAGATCCATCACACAAATATATCACTAGGATGTAGAACATGCCAGATGATTTCAGTAATAACCATTTGTAAATGGTCATAATTCATACAGCTTACAATCTCAATCACGTGTAGACAGGTACAAGAAAAGTCAGGTCCAACTGCTACAGTTATAAGCCAGATGACTGTAGTAATAGTAGTCATATAAACAAAATACAAGGATTACAGTCTAATTGATACATATGGCATTCTATCAAGAAGCTTTATACCAGTGCTTCAGATTAAGTTTGCAGAGTAATGTGTAAAATCAAACGCAACACAAAGTGTCACACACTGCCAAAAAATTCCTCTAAACAATAGGAGTGGTTATCCAGAAGATAAAATTTTAGTTGTTCTTTGAATTCAATGAATTCTCCTTGTTGGGAAACACAAGCTGTATTGAATTTCATTGATGAGTTGAGAAAATATAAAAATGCAGTACATGAAGCAGGCAAAAGGAATTGCAAATGTCTAAGAAATGAGATTAACAGGAAGTGCAAAATGGCTAAGCAGGAATGGCTAGAGATATAAGACAAGCAACATACCCTAAGACTTCAAGAAGAATATAATAATTCCAATTCCAAAGAATTTAGAAGGATAAATCAGTAGGGGAAAGATAGATGCCACCTACAGGAAAATTAACCATCTGTATAAATAACTATAGCTGAGGTGGAAAACCTGTCCTAAGCAAAGGAGGAAAAGTAGAAAGGTGGAAGAAGTATGTAGAATGTCTTTACAAAGGAGATGTACTAGAAGGCAATGTTATGGAAATGGAAGAGGACCTAGATGAAGATGAGGTAGGAGATATTATACTGCAAGAAGAATTTCACAGAGTACTGAAAGGCCCAATTCACAACAAGGCCCGGGACTAGATGACATTCTGTTGGAACTACTGATAACCTTTGGAGGATGATCTGGTGTGCAAGATATAAGAGACAGGCAACGTACCCTCAGACTTCAAGAAGAATATAATAATTCCAATTCCAAAGAAATCAGGTGCTGACAGGTGTGAATATTACCACACTATCAGTTTAATAGGCCATGGTTACAAAATGCTAACATTAATTCTTTATAGAAGAATGGGGACACTGGTAGAAGCTGATCTTGGGGAAGATCAATTTGGGTATATGCAAGACAATACTGACCCTAAGAATTCTCTTAGAAGATAGTTTATGGAAAGCAAACCTACACATATATCATTTGTACACTTGGAGAAAGCTTTTGACACTGCTGACTGGAATACTCTCTTTGAAATTCTGAAGATGGCTGGGGTAAAATACAGGGAGTGAAACTCTATGTACAATTTCTGCAGAAACCAGACTGCAGTTATAAGAGTTGAAAGGCATGAAAAGAAACCAGTGGTTGAGAATGGAGTCAGACAGGGCTGTAGCCTATCCTCAGTGTTATTCAACCTGTACAGCAAATGAACAGTAAAGGAAACCAAATAAAAATTGGGAGTAGGAATTAAAGTCCAGGAAGAAAAACTAAAAACTTTGAAGTCTCAAATGGTATTGTAATTTTGCAAGAGACAGCAAAAGACTTGGAGGGACAGTTGAATGGAATGGGCAGTGTCTTGAAAGGGGAATGTAAGATGAACGTAAACAAAACTAAAACAAGGTTAATGCAATGTAGTCAAATTAAAACCATGTGACTAGGAAACAAGGCACTTAAAGTAGTAGAAGAATTTTGATCTTTGGGCAGTGAAATAACTGATGCTGTCCGAAGTAGAGAGGGCTGGTATGGTTATGGCAAGCAAAGTATTTCTGAAGAAGAGAAATTTGTTAACACACACACAAACACACACACACACACACACACACACACACACTCACACACACACACACACACGCACACACACAAAATGAACACAAGAAGAGAACAGAGCCTTTTGAAATGTGGTGAGAAGAATGTTGAAGGTAAGTTGGGTTGATCATGCAACTAAGAGGAGGTACAGCATGGAATTGGAGAGAAAAGAAATTTGTGGCACAACCTGACTAGAGAAAGGGACTGATTGATAGGACACATTCTGAGACATCAAGGGATCACCACCAATTTAGTATTGGAGGGAAGCATGGAGGGTAAAAATCATAGGGGGAGAACAAGAGATGAATACATTAAGCAGATCCAGAATATTCAGAGATGAAGGACTCACACAGAATAGAGTAGCATGGAGAGCTGCATCACATCAGTCTTGAGGCTGACAACCACTGGAACAACATCTGTTCACAGCAGCTTCACCATTTTCATTTACAGCAGAACCAGCAGGATTAACATGTGTTGTAGGTGTAGGCTTACATCACTACAGTAATGACAACTGTCAGCTGTTGTTTTAGGTCTGTCAACTGCAAACTGGTAGCATTTGTAGGCATTTACAGTTCTCATATAAAAATGGACCACTTCTCTTGTTTGGTGTTGTTTTATTCACAAAATGCTCTTCTTTTACACAAAGCTAATTTGAAGTCGTTAAAATGCTTCTAAAATTAAGGAGGTGCTATTCTGTGAAGCAGTGCATATGCAGCTGAAGATTTAGAAAAGAGGCTTTTTGTCAGCCCAATGTTTTTTCTCCATAATGATGAGAGGTCTGTTTTCAGAAGACTAATGTTGATTGCTTTTAATTGTATTATTGAGTCCTATTGGATTCAAACAAGTTTCAAATTGGACAGAATGATGTAAATTACTGTACTATACAAAAAATGAAAATAGATGTTTTAAACATTATCAAACTTTTTGCTTGTACTGAAAATTGTACTTCTCAGACAAGATGTCCTTTTTCACGTTCTGTTCCACCAATGCATATATGTACATTAAAGAATATAATAATTCCAATCCCAAAGAAAGCAGGTGTTGACAGGTGTGAAAATTACCGAACTATCAGTTTAATAAGTCACGGTTGCAAAATACTAATGCGAATTCATTACAGATGAATGGAAAAACTAGTAGAAGCCTACTTAGGGGAAGATCAGTTTGGATTCTGTGGAAATATTGGAACACGTGAGGCAATACTGACCCTACGACTTATCTTAGAAGCTTGAGTAAGGAAAGGCAAACCTACGTTTCTAGCATTTGTAGACTTAGAGAAAGCTTTTGACAATGTTGACTGGAATACTCTCTTTCAAATTCTGAAGGTGGCAGGGGTAAAATACAGGGAGCGAAAGGCTATTTACAATTTGTATAGAAACCAAATGGCAGTTATAAGAGTCGAGGGGCGTGAAAGGGAAGCAGTGGTTGGGAAGGGAGTGAGACAGGGTTGTAACCTCTCCATGATGTTATTCAATCTGTATACTGAGCAAGCAGTGAAGGAAACAAATGAAAAATTCGGAGTAGGTATTAAAATCCATGGAGAAGAAATAAAAACTTTGATGTTCACCGATGACATTGTAATTCTGTCATAGACAGCAAAGGACTTGGAAGAGCAGTTGAATGGAATGGATAGTGCCTTGAAAGGAGGATATAAGATGAACATCAACAAAAGCAAAACGAGGATAATGGAATGTAGTCGAATTAAGTCGGGTGATGCTGAGGGTGTTAGATTAGGAAATGAGACACTTATAGTAGTAAAGGAGTTTTGCTATTTGGGAAGCAAAATAACTGATGGTGGTTGAAGTAGAGAGGATATAAAATGTAGACTGGCAATGGGAAGGAAAGTGTTTCTGAAGAAGAGAAATTTGTTAACATCGAGTATAGATTTAAATGTCAGGAAGTCGTTTCTGAAAGTATTTGAATTGAGTGTAGCCATGTATGGAACTGAAACATGGACGATAAATAGTGTAGACAAGAAGAGAATAGAAGCATTCGAAATGTGGTGCTACAGAAGAATGCTGAAGATTAGATGGGTAGATCACATAATTAATGAGGAGGTGTTGAATAGGATTGGGGAGAAGAGAAGTTAGTGGCACAACTTGACTAGAAGAAGAGATCGGTTGGTAGGACATGTTCTGAGGCATCAAGGGATCACCAGTTTAGTATTGGAGGGCAGCGTAGAGGATAATAATCATAGAGGGAGACCAATAGATGAATACACGAAGCAGATTCAGAAGGATGTAGGTTGCAGTAGGTACTGGGAGATGAAGAAGCTTGCACAGGATAGAGTAGCATGGAGAGCTGCATCAAACCAGTCTCAGGACTGAAGACCACAACAACAACATATTAAATTTATATATGTATGTGTATTTATGGGTATTATTTTTGTGTGTGATTGTGTGTTTGTGTGTGTGTATGTATATTATACATTTATGAACATCTCCGTACAAACATATTCTCTAAATGGTGGTTAAGCATTAAAATAAACTTGCAGTCCTCATTGAAAAGGTTACAAAAATGAATGATAATCAGTACAATACACTACCAGCTCATAAATACAAGATGCCATGACCAAAAGAATCATGAGTAGTTTGTTTTTGGCTGCAACAACAGTAGTTCTGCTCTGAGTCATGTATTCTTTTGACAGACCACATTTTTATACATGGTGGAGGTGGAATATATAAGGACACAACCATTTTGTTTGCAATGAAAAATTTTGTGTGTTTTCCATTTGAAGCATAGGCTAGAGCATCTTCCTCATATGGAGAATATTTGCAGTCGTATACACTGCATCACTCCATTTATGTCTCACACCCTCCACAGTTTCACAAAACACAGTTTTCTTTAGACCTTTCTGATCCTGATAACTGGTTATTTTTGCCCTGATAGTGATACTTTATGACACCAAGATTGTACACTGAACTTTACAACTAGCCTTACACTCCTGCACAATTCAGTGAGAGAGAATGACTGAATAGGTAGGAAGCAACCACAGTGCCACTGTTCTTACACTCATCAGACTCATGGAATGTAGTAGAAAGAAATGAAGTAGTGGCCTTGATTTGTAATGTGTGCAGGCCTCAACATCAGACTTACACTCACAGAGTTTTTTATCTTTACTACTTACCAATGCAAATGCGTGGTCCCTCTCCAAAAGGCAGGTAGACATAGGGGTGTCGCCTAGCTTTGGCTTCTTCGGAGAACCTCTCAGGATCAAAACGATCAGGGTCAGGGAAATATTTGGGTTCATAGTGTAGGCCCAGCACAGACAGCGCTACTGGAGTTCCTTTTTCCAGAATGACATCACTGTCGGGAATCTTGTAGTCTTGGTTGCATTCTCTGTTCAGAAATGGTACTGGTGGATATTTCCTGAGAGACTCTGGAACAGAAAAGAAAAAACAATATTTAAGGGAGAGCAAAATGATAGTTTGATATGATAAAATTATGATGAACTGTATCAGAGGACAAACATCGAGAGCATTCCCTTAAATAATAGGACCATTTAATTAATAAAGATTAAAAGGGAGCAGTTATATGAATTAAATTTTGATATACTAATAAGTTTAGATCCAAGGAGGCTGTATACACAACTTTGGTAGTTCTTTCATATAGAAAGCTAATAAAAATATGAATACACCTCACCTCACTCTCATTCTGTGCCTGTACTTTGTCTGAATTAGATTTTGGTGGAGACAAGTCTTCTTTTATAGGACAAAGACATCATTAGTATAAGTAGTTTCACCCTAGGGCATCCATCTTGGTCTGCTTTCTTGTACAGACTGATTCATATGTTTAGCAAGTGTTGCAAGCAGAGGAAATCAGGTGTTCCTATGCAGATTAAGCAATGTTCATTTTAACAACCACATCATGATTTTCTTTATATTTCACTGCCGCCATAGCTGGTGCAACACCAGATGCTGCTGCCTATTCTACAGAATTTACAGCCAAGCCAGGTAAATAACCTGTCTGTAGGTCACTTCTTCATGTCAAATCTCATTTTTAGTATGCCCACACTTGCTCTTTCCAACAACTTACCAATACTTTGATCATATCAATTAGATTTGCACTGTGTTCAAGTGTTCTTCATGTTAGATGTAGACTATGGCCTGAAACAATGATTGTTGTGCTAAATACCTAGCTAGCAATAATGGTAGATACTATTTTCAATTTATGATTAATTTCCTGGTAACAGTTCCCATGAATCATACTGCAGTATGATCTCTTTCTGGATTAGCCTCAGTGTTTGGGTAACAACACGACCGTATTGTTTTCCTCATGTCTAGAACCTATTATGCTAGGTTGTTGCAGCTGCTGTTCTTGCACCCCCTTATTTACTACTGTGCTGGCATGCAGCTGTAGTCATAGTCTGGAACAAAACCCTCATGCTTGTATGTAAGTGATGGATCCGACCGGCAACTGCTTGCAGTTTTAGTAAACAGCCAGTCAATTTCCTGTTTGGATCATGAAATAGAGATTCAGAAAGCATTACACCTGGTTGTGATGGGTACAGTGAAAAGGTCGCCTTGTCACCTTCCCTTCCTGAGTAGCAGTGAATATCTCTTCAGGGGAGGGAAGGTCATTGCTTCCACAGTGCCAGATGACCAAGCGCCTACATAACAATATGTCATCATTCATTCAGTTGAAAGTCAACAAATGGAACTCAGATTGGCTATTGGTAATCAAGACCAGTGTTGTGTGCAGAGGTGATTGTCTGCCAGAAAAAAAACCTATAGCTCAAGTGTAAGCGTCTGAAGAGGAGGAAGAGGAACTACTTTAAACTGTCCACAGGAATGTGGAGAACAGAGCTTTTTTTCACTTCAGAATCCACACAAACTTCTAGAATTGATTTCCCATGATTCTGCTAAATCTCTCATTTAGTCATTGTAGCTTTACATGGCTAATTGCAGTGAGACAATATAGTGGGGTTAGCATTTGCTGTATAACCCTTAATTGCTAGTGTCATGTTTGTGAGACAGGCTTATTCTGACAAGTCCGGGTGGTCTTTGTTTATCTTTATCATTGTCTACAGTCAACCATTGAGTGTTTTGGAGGTCAATAGTAATTCATTCAGTAGAATATTCTTGATGCTCTGAATGAGAGCAAAATGTGGAGCTGAAATATTCCACAAATGTAAGATCATTTCTTCTAACTGCAGAATTCATTACAGAAATAACCCTTGTTATAACCATTGTTATTTTTGTCATTTTATAATTTCAGCACATTATGGTAGCCATGCCCAAGACCCACCATCTGCATTCATCAATTCTTACCGAAATATGTTGAATCCTGAGTTATTGCAACTGAGAAAGAGAGTGTTCCTATGAAAACAATCTTTTTCAAAGACATTTCTAACAAAAATAGGTTTTACAACAAGAAAATAAAACAATTTTTGACACTATAATGTAATTGGACAGATAAAAAATCTACTCACTAATCGGTAGTGGCATAATTACAGAAGCCCCTGGAGCCAGTGGCTCCTTTTTCCAGCAGAAGGGCTCAAGGGGAAGGAAGAGGAGTGAAGGAAAAGGACTGGATGGGTCTAGCAAAAGGCATAGATTTCAGGAAAGTCTCCTAGAACCATATGTAATTTACAACAGTATAAGCTACTCATGGAATAAACTGGGAAATTTTTGGAAAAAAAATTAAAATTTTAAATTTGCTTTATGTATTATTGTATACCATGTGAAAGGGTGTAAAAAATTCTGTAAAATGGTATGTATCCCAGGTCTGTAGCTTCTACAGCAATTCTATAAATTGCTGTTCCCCATTTTTGGGACCATTTATGATAGTTTTGCAGCTCTTTAATTCAGAAATGAGTTGATATATCTCAGTAAAATTTTATATTTTTCTACGTTTATACCAACAGTACACCAGTGCCAAATTTCAAGAAAATGGTGGGGATTTAGTACTGAGTAATGTCAATCAGTGGGCAGAGACAAAGTTCAAATGTCTGTACCATATTTACTCGAATCTAAGCTGCACTTTTTTCCAGTTTTTGTAATCCAAAAAACCGCCTGCGGCTTAGAATCGAGTGCAAAGTAAGCGGAAGTTCTGAAAAATGCTGGTAGGTGCCGCCACAACTAACTTCTGTCGTCGAATATATGTAGCGCTACGCAGACATGCTTCACAGGCACAAAGACAAGTACTGGCACCAAAACCTCTGCGTCAGTAAATAAATTAAAAAAAGGTGGAAGACGAGCTTTTTTTTTTCTCCGCCCCGAGTTTCGACCACTGCATTTTCATACATTATCCAACGAAGTAAATACAAATTCCGTATTGTGCCTCTTCGAACGTAGCAGCATTTCAATGTACTACGAAAATCCGACTGGCAAGACTGTTTGGGATATTTGTCAATATGGCCAACTCTGCTTTCTGAATTGTTTCCTAACTGTGAGAAGAAATGGTTGCTAATAGGAACTTTTATGAATTGTGAATCACATACAGTATTCTCTTCACCATAAGAATAATACGAATACAAACATTTTGCCATGTATTCTTTCGTGTTTGCTGCTATCTCATTTAAATCCTGTCCGCCTAATAAACTACGAAACTAGAATGAGGCAACAGCAGACGCGGAAGAATATACATACCATGTCATGTTTATATTCGTATTATTCTTATGCCTAATAGTGATACAGTCAGAAATGAAGCACGGCAATTGACTAGATTTTTAAATCTAAGATGACTCTAATTTCTGTGCATAATGTAATGTACTAAAGAGGCGTCTGCAAAGATTTTCAAACGGAAAAAATTTTCGCTAAATTCTCGTTCAGAACATCTTCTATCATACGCAGTCTATTATTTGGTTCTTGTTGATCATTATCAAAGAAAGCAGCAGTGTAAGTAGCAACGAACAGCAGTCTCTTGCCATTGTTTCGCTAATGAGATGATTCCTCTCTTTGTTTTTTAAATTGTAAGCGGCGGTAGCGTACGGCGACAGACCGTAAACCCTCATTTTCGGAATGCCACAAACAATGCATGACACAGTACAGTAATGCATTTTCAGCTTTGAGTGATGGAAACACCCATAACAAAGAGAACTGCACTTGTCAGATCAAAGAAAAATATGAAAAAGGAAGGGTACCCGTATAAATACGGACGGAGTGCCTGACGCATAACAACGGCTACCTGGTAAAGCTTAACTGCTAAGCTTACAACTCGAACCAAACTACTACAGCTGTATCATCATTCATTCAACCTAAATTGTGTCCCATATTACAATGGACCAACTTTGTTTCGATTTGGAAGTGCCACCTAAAACTTTTCTCTCCCCTTGAATTTCGAGTCTCAGATTTCAGGTGTGGCTTAGATTCGGGAAAATTTTTTTTCCTCGATTTCGAGTCTCATTTTTCAGGTGTGGCTTAGATTCGAGTGCGGCTTAAATTTGAGTAAATATGGTAAGCAAAATTCCCAGATTTATGGATTTGTAAGTGAGCTGTGAATGTCATTTTAAGCTATATTTGGCAGATTCTTTAGATGTTTTTCTTGTATGGGTGCAGGGCAGATACACATGCTCCCAGTCTGAATCATAATCAATAGTTGGTTTATAGTAAATAGGCTGTAGATTCGAAACTTTAAACAGTTTTTTGAAATGGGTTCTATTATTTCTCTGAATCTGTTTAGTTTGAGGCCAGTATGGCACCTCAAATGAAGGCTAAAAGTGAACCCTCTCTTTCGTAATTGCAGTCCGAGTTAATGTTCAATTTCTGAGGACTCAATTTGTGACAATTCTTCCTTCCTTCCTTCATCACTGTATAAGCGCGTGGGTGAACCTTGCCACTCATTCTGACTTGTATAATGACAGTACATGATGAAGAAGGTATGCACAATATGCTAATCACTATGGAAACCTGGGCTGGGAGGTTCTGCTGTAACATATCTGAATAGAGTGTAATACATTTACTTAAAAGTGGAATTCAAATTGAAGATTGATTTTCCTTACCAGATACCACTTTGTCGAGGTAAGTCATTTTGCCGATGGTGTCGTAGGAAATTTCACCATTGTTTTCCTTCAGCACAGTGTCAATTTCATCATGTAGTTTGCTCTGTACATCTGGGTTGAGTGCCAGTTCGTGCAGAGTAAAGCTTGTCGCCGTTGACGATGTCTCGAACCCCGCAATGAAGAAGACAAACGCCTGTGCTGCCAAGTCATCCATTGACAGTTCTGTAGAAAGACAGATAAAAGTTTCTGTCACAGCTGACTATGTCATAAAATGTGAAAGGGGATATTATTCAGTTAAGTAATGGTTTTAGTCAGTGCTTGATTTGGAAAAACAGAGGTTCTGGTACTGTGAGCTTGTGGTGGCTGTTTTCAAAATTTAGACTTATTAAAATGTTATTTTTATGCTTTCCTGAGCATTTTAAAAGTTAAAATACAATATTTGTACACATAAAAAAAATTGTTTTGTACCACATCATAAAATGTGCGGATCTGATTCCTTTTCATCAGTACTGGGTACCGGCTTATATCATCACAAATCAAGCACTGAACTTGTAGTGGCTGTGTGTGTGTGTGTGTGTGTGTGTGTGTGTGTGTGTGTGTGTGTGTGTGTGTCTGTGTGTATTCCACATCTCCTCCTAAACCACTGAATTGATTTCAAACGAGATTATACACACACCATTTATGGTCTATGAAGAAATACTGTGGCTCTCATTGGGATGTTGATGACATAGGAGGTGGGTACAGAGGTAAGGGGGAGGAAGAGAGACCAGAAACATGGGGGAGGGGAAAATGACCAGAGAAAGGAGGAGATGAAGAAGGACAGGGAGAGGGGAGGTGGAGATGGACAAAGAGAGGGGGAGGAGGTGATGCGCAGGATAGGGGGAGGAGGGGTAGACAGAGAGAGAGGTGAAGAGCAGGAGGCGTAGAAGAGAGATGAAAGATGAGGAGGTCTACTGTGCAGGTGGGAAAGGAAAAAGTGTGTAAGGAGGCAGATTTAAGAAGGAGAGCATGTGAAGAGGAAGAAGGACAGAGTGTGAAGAAGGGAGTGAGAAAGAGAAGGGAAAAAGTAGATTAGGGAAGAGATTTAAATTTTTCCTTATTAATTCGATGAAACAATAGAGACTCGGACATATTTGGACGTAGGCATAGCCATAAGTAAAAAGCTAGTGTAGTATAAAAATATTTGTATGTATGTTAAACATCTCCTATACTACTAGATCAATTTCAACAACAGTCAGTATACATTATCCTTACTTTGTGGAGAGAAACGTTGTGGGTGTAAGAGTCACCTGCTTCCCTTAGAGTGGGGGGGGGGGGGGGTGGAAAGAGTGTGATATAGAAGCATAACTCAGGAAAGCCAGGAGCTATTTCAACCAAATTTTGTATGTAACTGACTCATTATTTGTGTTATTATTTATATGGTAATACTATGTGGGAATTATACCTGTAATACCTCCAGGGATGAGAAGCCATGGCAAAATATAAAAAAAAATATTCGATTGGGGTCACTATGGTGATTTGTGGCAGTGCAGATGGTGTTACACCCCTTTGTTAGGAAGGGGATGGGTGTGCATAGACAATAACATATCAGCCATCTCTGTGAAACAATGTCTTCCAAACTTGGCACACTTATCACTTCCTGTTTGAAAACAAATTACTGTGTGTGAGGATGAGGGTGAAAAAGGTTGGCATAAAAATATTATTCTAGAAGCCCTGGAACAATTTCAACCAAATTTTGTACATATGTGACTATTTGTTTAAAAATATTGTGGGAGTAAGATACTTGTACGAGAACAGGGGTGGACATGGAAACAAGGTGGTGTGCCATATGCAAATCTTGGAAATGACCTGTTCATATTTCTCTTCTACACTTAGTTGACTGGGGTACACATGTCAGTTAGTGTAGGAACCAGGTTGCGAGAATGACGCCGCAGCAAGGCAATAGTTTTTTCAGGCTGTTTCACATAAAAGATCATGCCACACAGCAGAGTACCCAAGATAGAGTATACATCTGCCCAGGTGTTGCATGGTATAAAACAGCAGAGAATAAGGTGCATAGATGGATGTAGCCATGGGTAAGAAGATAGTTTTTAAATCTGTGTGCAGCCAGTTAGAAGGGAGAGCCATATGGCATTGTTAACAGAGGGAGACCTGAGCCTAGTTGGGAAGACACATTTTCCTTGTTGCAGACTGGCACCTTTCCGCACTGTGTGAGAGTTGTGTCTTCAGTGTGTCTGTTGAGTGTAGAGGGTGGTATTGTGGTTGTGTTGCACGATGAGAAAAGAGAGAGGTTGAAATTCGGTGCTGACACACAGCCTATACATCTCCAATAGCATCAAGGGAACTGGCAGGTTTAGTGCCCCATTCAATAAACAGATCAACATCAGCAATGTTACATGTCCCCATTACATGCAATGTCATGGGGACTTTTGGAGTTAAATTCCAGGACATTTGCACCAAGTCTGGTCATCTGAAACTTTACTCTTTTTGCCACTCAAATATTAGCTGTGAAAATTTTTCCCACCCCTAAGATATGAGCTGTCAACCTCAGAGTACAATGCCACCTCATAGGCATGTGTCAGCAATGATGTCTACAGAAGCAGTTCTCCAACAATAAATGTTATATTATTTTGTTTATCAGGGAATACTGCCTTTCAGTAGCCAAGTCAGATGTTAGTCTAGGGAACTGAAAATGTTGCAGCTATTTTTGACAAAATTCGCATCTGTTTTTGGGAAATTGCATATTTTTAGACAAAATTCACATCTTTTTATTTACAGATGATTATAAGTAAAAATGTAATGGTTGTTATGTTACGTTCCTGGAGAGCTATGAAACTGATTGAAAAGAAAGAAATGGTGATTTTGGGGTTTCTAACTGGAATGTTTGTGTTTGCAAAGCCTTTAACAGTTATTTCCCGAAATGGTCTTTGCTTATTTTCTTCTTTTAGGTCTATTTAAGTTTTCATTTAATGATTATGTCTGTTGAGAAACAGCATCATTTTCACACTTCTGATTTAAAATGTTTTTCGACATTGTTTTACTTTTCCTACCACGTTTGATAGTTACAAATTGCAGAGTGTTGATTTCGACCTTTTGTGGGCATTCATGGCTGTGCGACACATACTTGACAACACTATGGATAGAATCGACAATGTATGTAGCATAGAAATATAGCTGAAAATAACTCTTCACATGTTAGGGGAAGACTTCTGGAGTTGTCGAAATGCATTAACAGGTTTTGTTTTCCTGTCGCTCAACAGTGCATACTGTGGACATTTATTATTTTTAGTTTATTTACTTTTTCCTTTTAGTCTGTAATACACTGACCAGCCAGAACATTATGACTACCAACTTACTATCAATATGAACCCATCCAGGCGATGACCTGCTATCAGTATAAACCCATCTATGAGATAGCAGTGTCATTTGGCAAGGAATGACTGCTAGTCAGACACACACATGGTGCATGTAGTATCAGTGAACGTGGTGTGTCCGCAACTCGCGGTCGTGCGGTAGTGTTCTCGCTTCCCGCGCCCGGGTTCCCGGGTTCGATTCCCGGCGGGGTCATGGATTTTCTCTGCCTCACGATGACTGGGTGTTGTATGATGTCCTTAGGTTAGTTAGGTTTAAGTAGTTCTAAGTTCTAGGGGACTGATGACCATAGATGATAAGTTCCATAGTGCTCAGAACCATTTGAATGTGCTGTCCATGTGTAGAACGGGTAAGGTGTACGATCTACAGGGTGGAGGAAAACTGTTTCAAGAAATTTTAACCCTAGATAGCTGATGCCAGTAGGAACCAAAATTACTAATGTTGTGTAGGTCGACAACACACCATTTTTAAACGCCACATGCTCCCATTGGCCATGGGATTGACCTGTTGCCATTTGTCGGTTGACGAGCAGCGCTATGGTTGTCGGTTCATGCATACAAATGTCCCTTGCCCCGTCACTGGCCCAATGTGATATGAGCTCTTGTCAAATAGGTCTTGTTGTTTGTCTCCATCTCACGTCAGAGGCATTCACACGTAAGCTTGACTTTGGAGCACACACACATCACCTGCGATTTAGTCATACAGTAAGCATAGCGGCTCAGTATTTGTTTGAAGAACAACGAGACATGGTTTTTGTTTATGGACTAGGCGATGGTAATACACATGGAGCTTGACATTTGTATGGGGAATGGTACCCAGCAGGATGCCACCCACACCCACAAACATCCACAGCAATTCACCAGCGACTTGGCAAATAGGCTCAGTAGTGGAATATCATGGTGATGCTGGAAGACCTCGAACATGATGGGATGCAGCATTTGAAGAGACGGTTCTCAAGCACTTCAGGAACACCTACAACAAGTACTCGAGCTGCTGGACACGACATGGGGGTCACTCATCGGTTAGTCTGGGGGTTTGTAAAGGATGACGGCCAGCATCCATTGAATTTTCACCCTGCCCAAGACCTAATCCCGTGGCGAACTACGAACACAGACTAGGGTTTTGCCAGTGGTTCCTGCGATGTGTTGCATGAGATCCCGACTTCCCCGCCATTGTATTGTTTACCGAGGAGTGCATCTTCCATTGGGATGGCCTTTACAATATTTGAAACGTTCATTACTGGGCAAGGGGAAATCCTCAAGTTTTGTATGTCCACAGACACCAGGAACGATTTTCGCTCAACATTTGGGCAGGCATTGTGGATGACCTCCTCGAATTACCGGGGCAAATTACCTCCAATTTTCGCAAGAAGCTCTAAGTGACCTGCTGGAAAATGTTCCCCTGGACATATGGCTACATATGTGGTTGCTGCATGATGGAGCGCCCATACATAACAGTTGTGCTTTGCATGTATATTTAAATGAACTCTTTAGTGCCCGGGTAATTGGTAGAGGTGCTCGTAGTACATGGCCCCCACAATCACCAGACCTCACGCCACCGGACTTTTTCATGTGGTGATCCTTCAAGTTTCTAGTTCACCCAACCGGATGCAAACCACCTAGAAACAAAGAGGATTTAATGGACCACGTTCAACATGCCACCAATCACATCAGGGCAATGCCAGAAATCTTTGAAAGAGTTTGGCGAAACACCATTCGATGTCACCAAGCTTGTGTCACGTCAGAGGGCTGCACGTTTGAGCACCTGCTTTAAGCAAACAATGTCCTAGCTACGAAAAAGCCCTTTTCAAGACCAACACAATTTGTAAAAGACTTTCTGAACACAAACTAACAGCTGTTAATGAGTTTGTTCCCAGTAAGTCTTATCATGAAACTAAAATGGGTGTGTGAGGACCCCGGAAGGTTTGCCCCCAAGCCCCCAGAGTGGAAGGCTGGCACACTAACACTGAGCATGTGGACCACCTTGGCTATACCGCGATCTCCGGCAGGCAAAGCATTTGTGGTCATGTGTTGTCCAGAGCATCCAGCAAGAGGGCTATCATGTGGCCAGTTGGAGAGTGTGGTGCCAATTTTCCATAGTTTAAAAACTGTACATTGTCAATCTACACAACAATCGTAATTTTGATTCCTTCTGGCATCATCTATCCGGGGTTAAAATGTTGTGACACAGTTTTTCTCCGTCCTGTATATGAGTGTGACCGAGGGCAGATTGTGATGGTGTGGAGACTCAGCATGAGCATTTTCGAAACTGCACGATTTGTCAGGTGTTTGAGGGGTGCTTTGGTAAGTGTTTCCAGCATGTGGCGAAACCGGCATGAAACCATGTCCAGACATCGTGGGGTCGGACGGCCACCTCTCATCACAGATGTTGGACGTCATAAGCTGGGCAGACTAGTAAAACAGGCCAGGCAGTGAACTGTGGTGGAGCTAACATCAGACTTTAACGCTGGGCGGTGCACAAGTGTGTCTGAATGCACCGTGCACCAAACACTCCTAACAATGGGCCTCCCCAGCTGACGACCCATCCATGTACTGGTGTTAACACCACGACATCGGCAACTACAACTGGAATGGGCATGTGACCAATGGCACTGGACGTTGGCGCAATGGCAGAGCATTGTATGGTCTCATGAACACTGATACTTTCCCCATCATGCCAATAGGAGAGTGCAAATTTGTTATCTTCCAGGGGAACAACTTGTACTGCAGGATGGAGACAAGTTGCCGGTGTCTCCATTTTTTATGCTCTGGGACCTTCACATGGCCATCCATGGATCCAGTAGAGCTTGTGCAAGTACCTTGATGGCCAAGGGGTATTGTACACTGGTTGTAGTCTATGTAGACCCCTTCATGACGATCATGTTTCCCAATGGCAGTGGCATTTTTCCATGAGATAATGCACCACGTCACAAGGCCAGGAGTGTGATGGAGTGGTTTTGAAGAACACAGTGGCGAGTTTAAAATGGTGTGATAGCCCTTCAACTCGCCATGTCTGAACTCGGCTGAACACATCTGGGATGTGCTCATCACCCCCCGCTCCCCCCCTCGCAGAATTTTCGGGAATTAGGTGACTTGTGTTTGGAGATATGGTGCCAGCCTCTCCAGCGACTTACCAGGGCCGCAGTGCTTACACACCCTGATGTGTCACTGCCTTATCCATGCCAAAGGTGGACGTACTGACTATTAGGTAGGTGGTCATAATGTTCTGGATGATTGGGTGTAAAGGAACACACTGAATGTGCACTTGATCTGGCATGAAAAGAGTACATAATATTTTAATGTAATTAAAACAAATATGTTAATAATAAGTAAATATTATGCTCTTTAAGAGTGGAATCTAGATAGAACACTTATATAAAAGAGAAAATAGTAATAATAGAAAAAATCTATGTACAGTCATTTGGCCTTCTGGTGCACAGATATCTGTTCGTCCAGAAGGCAGATTTACTGGTCTATTGCACTATGCACCATTGATGTATAACAAATTTTCTAATTTATAGTTCTGGACTACACTACTATACAACACTACACTACACAGCACTATACTACACACAGTGTACACTATAAACCAGCAGAAGACAGCGAGCATAAACAAACTAGAGTTATAGAGGAGCAGTGAATGGAAACAAGCCCTCTCACAGAGCAGCCAGGTTATATTCATATTTTGCACATCTGCAAATGTAGAACTTGACGCATGGTCTTTGCAGAAACTTGACATGTGGTCATAGGGATCCCCGACTCACACTGCTGTTTTGATGGTCGTAAGAGAACACGTTGATAGAGCAGGATTAGGTTCTTCACTGATACCAAAATAAGAAAACAATGAGCAACGTGCAACACAAAGCATTCCGTAACGGCTACCACGCAATTCCTTGCTCATGTTGGCAGTGTCGTAAACGAGGTTAAAAAAAAAAATAGTTAAACTGGCTCTAAGCATTATGGGACTTAACATCTGAGGTCATCATTTCCCTAGACTTAGAATTACTTAAACCTAACTAACCTAAGGACGTCACACACATCCATGCACGACGCAGGATTCAAACCTGCGACCGTAACAACAGCGCGGTTCCAGACTGAAGCACCTAGAACTGCTCGGTTACAGCAGCCGGGGTAAACAAGGTAGTTCAGGCTTGACAAGTACCAGCATTTCACGAAACCGAGGGGGGTGAAAGTTACAGAGCAAGTTCCGGCAATATGATGTTGGTTCGCTGCCAGGCGATTTGGACTGTTGCAAGTTTATCAGCTCATCATCTCGGTTTCTTACTGTATGATTTAAAGCCTTTTTTTGTTTTGCTGTCTTTCGACACAAAGCTGGTTTCATATGATTGTGTTCCTAATTACGACGTAGTGTGTGTGTGTGTGTGTGTGTGTGTGTGTGTGTGAGTTGGACTCTGACTTGTGTCGTGAATGTGTTGCTCATAATCTGCTTGATTTTTGCTTCCGTCTGTAATACTGCGTGGTATAAATGATTCCATGTTTGTTTTTGTCTTACAACATTTAAATGCGCTGTAAGTACCAGTACATTATTCATGTTCTACTCTATTATAGTTTGCATCCATTTGTCGTACTTTCTCACATTTAATGAACTCCATGTGAGGGCTATTGACAGAAATGGTACTCAACCGTATTACATCTTGTCACGGAATGAATATGTGTTTCTGCATTGAATGGTGTTACTTCTTGCCACTGATTGTGAGTACGCTTTGTGGTATTAGTGACAGAAGCCATCGTGCCAGGTACTATTATGCACAAAAAATATAATACATGGAGCGCATATCTGTACATGAGATTGTGTGGTATAGTGTGAACTTATTTCCACTGTACTGAATGCTACTGCATTTAGTAAACTCTAGTTATTCAGAATCCACTAGTAGATACAATGATGAAAGCATGAGACTGTGTATTATTTGCTTTTAAATTTTCATTGGAGTGGGAGGATGAGTATACTGCACTGATTTTTGCTAAAATGTATTGTCTGTAGTACCTGAGTACCTGTTAATAATGTGTGAACACGTTTGCATAACTACTGCTTCATTTTTAGCATTTGCAGATAGGGAATCGTTTTATCCATACAATATTAGAGACGCATGCAAAACTAGCAGAATACGAGGTATATATTGACAGTGCCATTCAAAGAGTGCTACACGAACAAGAGGGTAATAAGGAGCAGATTACGGTGAAACCACTTTCTGTGTCATGACATTTCAGATAATTTTTAAATTTTGAAATGTGCTAAGGTGGAATTATTTCTCCTTCATAATAGCTACATAGTCGAAATTACAGTACTGAGTTTCACAAATAAATTATTTAATAGTCAAGAGGTGATTAAGATTTCTTGAATGTAGTGAGGTCACAAAAACCTTTCAGTTTACAGGTGCGCACTTCCCTTCTAGACTATGAGGCCCAGCCGTGAAGTATAAATGAAGAATATTGTCATCTGATCGCGTATTTCGGATTAAAAATATTTTCCACGCCATATTTTCTCGAACTCCAAGCTTACTGCCATGCCACTAGGAGTGCTGCTGTCGTTCTCTGTGCCTCTACAGGCTTTGCAGCTCTCATATTTTAGTGTTTTGTAACGGAACCAAAATTACAAAAACACTTGCCACCTAAAACTGGCTCGTTAAAGTGTCCGCATCATTCCAAATTTTGAACTTTAGCTAGCAGACAAACGTAAGCATTCCTTTGTCCTAAGATGCTAGGTCCCACGACTGAGTCCTGTGTTGGATTACGCAGCATGTATCTTCACTGGCCACAATCGGTGTGACCAGAGCACCGAGCGCACTGATATATCGTTGCGTTCGTGTACTTTTCATTTTGTACCCACATTGTCGGGTACATTATCTTGATAAGCTGGGCTACATTAAATGATTTTGCAGTACAAGTAATCGACAACAGAGTGGATTTTCGGTATTTATGGACAGAAAATAAAGCTATTTCAAACTACCTGTGATAAAATAGTCCACCTGGACGCAATTCGCTGTGAAATAGAAGTTATTACGTAATTTCGCATTTTCGCATATTTATTCGCATTTACCGCAAATTGCGAATTTTTCGGGCCTCTAAGAGTTACTGACTCAACTAATGCTGACATAGTCCACTGCGTATGCAAAACGCATTATGTTATGCCCACCCTACATGCTTCTTACGTTGAAGATTTCCAGATAAAAGGGCAGGTATAAAATTCTTTTCCTTTTCCACTACAGATCCCAAGACGTGCGGCATATTTGTGGCGGGAAATTCAGAAAATTATGACTGGCAACAGTAGAGCAAATACATGATAAATTACTTCGTTTATCTCGCTGAATAGCAAGAGTGAACAATGTTTCCTCATTAAATGTCGTGACGATTTCCTGTCATAACCGTGCTGATCACGCCTAGCACTCAGTCTCTAACACAACGTCGTCACGAGACGTTAATCCTGTCCTTCCTTTCTCGTGGGTCATTTTCCCACTGGAAAATCACTACTGTATATTTTGTGGTGTCACCGCCAGACACCACACTTGCTAGGTGGTAGCCTTTAAATCGGCCGCGGTCCGTTTGTATACGTCGGACCCGCGTGTCGCCACTATCAGTGATTGCAGACCGAGCGCCGCCACACGGCAGGTCTAGAGAGACTTCCTAGCACTCGCCCCAGTTGTACAGCCGACTTTGCTAAGCGATGGTTCACTTACAAATTACGCTCTCATTTGCCGAGACGATAGTTAGCATAGCCTTCAGCTACGTCATTTGCTACGACCTAGCAAGGCGCCATTATCATTTGCTATTTATCTTGTGATGCATGTACCGTCAGACAGATGTTCACCAACTATGGATTAAAGTTAAGTATTCAAGAAGCTACGTACTTTACTTGCTAGTCTCAATTACTTTACCTGTTCCAGACCTCACGCCAGTCTGCGTGAGCTTAAACGCGTGCCTTTCGGCTTCACCTCCTAGTGGCTTGGCTGTCTTGCCAAGTCACAACATATTTTGCGTAAGTATTTCAGTGTCCGCAGCCAGAACAAAGCTGAGGATGAATTGTAGCTTACATGGCATTTATTTGACTCAGTGACCTGCTTATTTTGAGCCAAAAATATTTGTTAAATGTCTTGTACAATTAAAGTGTTCAAAAGTGTGTGAATTCCTACGGGACCAAACTGGTGAGGTTATCGGTCCCTAGACTTACACATTACGTAAACTAACTTATGCTAATAACGACCCACACACCCATGCCCGAGGGAGGACTCGAACCTCCGGCGGGAGGAGCCGCGCAGTCCGTGACATAGCGCCTCTAACCGCGCAGCCACTCCGCGTGGCTGGTACAATTAATTTGTGCTTAAATGTAAGGAGAAAAAGTGAGATTTAATTAAAGCTTAGTAAAAGTCCTGTCCATAAATTGTTAAATTCGTCAGATTGGACACTACTGCTTCTATATTACTTTTGCACTGAAAAATGATGTACTCTAGGAAGATGAAAGTAGCCGTATGCATCGAAGCGTCATTAAGAGGGTCTGAAGGAAGATTGCATCATACAGGTACATATAGAGGAAAAGACGAATACTACTTCCGATATGGATTAACAGTGCTTCAGTGACTATAGTTTGTGTAACACTTAAATCTGCAAACATATTCCTCAAGCCTCCATCGGTACATGGCGGAGAGTACCTAATCACTCCCTATCCTGTTCACCTCACAGACGGAGTCTATATGCTGCTGTACGAGTCCTGATTTCACTCATCTTGTCTTTGCAGTCCATATGTGACATGCATGTTGGTGGCCATAGGATTGTTTTTCAGTCAGCGGCAAATGGCGAATCTCTAGTCAATGGCGTTATGCGGAGAGAACTTCTTATTTCCTCCAGGGATTCCCATTTTAACTCACAGAGTAATTCCATAATACTCGTGTCTTGCTCGAGCCTACCAGTAACAAATATAGCAGCACGATTTTTATATTGTTTCGATGCCTTCCTTTAAACCGACCCGGTGCGGGTCTCAAACACTTGAGCAATACTTGATAATGGGTCCAACAAGTGTTCAATACGTCGACTCCTTCGTGGATGAGCTACACTTTCATGAAATTCTCCGAATGAACACAGATCGATTACCCACCTTCTTACAACCGATCATACGTGTACGTTCAATTTCATATTCATTTGCAATGTCACGCCTTAATATCAGATCGACACGACAATGTCAAGGAGCACACCAGAAATATTGTATTCTAACGCGACAGGATTGTGTTTCCTACTCTTCTTTTCCTTGTGCCTTTGTCCCGCACTTGCACAGGGTCGGCATGGTTATGGTTTGATTTAGTAAGGGGTGACCGGATACCCTTCCTGTCGCCACCGCGGTGGATGAGATGATGTGGAAGACAACACAACGCGATGACGAGGATGAGGACAACACAACATCCAGTCCCTGAGCGGAGAAAAATCCCCGACCCTGCCGGGAATCGAACCCGAGCCCCTGTGCGCGGCATTCCGTCGCGCTGACCACTCAGCTACCGGAGCGGACTTTTCCTACTCATCCTCATTGACTAAGATTTTTCCACTTTCAGAGCAAGTTTCCATTCACCGTAGAACACAAAAATTCTCTCCAACCCTTCCTGTATCTTGCACTGACTCAACGATGGCACTTTCCCATACACTGAAGCGTCATCAGCAAACAATTGCAGATTGCTATTCATACTACCCGTAGGATCATTTACGTGTATGGAGAACAAGAGCTGTCGTATCACAATAAGGACATTACGTCACAATGATTGATTTTATCCGGCTGTGCACGAAAATGCGATATTTCAGGGCGTCATATCTCCCATTCTGTTGATCACTAAGACAATTTAAATATAACAGACTCCCTCCAGCCCAGGCAAATTGAACTAATTGGACGGTTCTGTCGCATTAGGTGTGATCTAGGGTTAACCTTAGGCAGCATATAAAAGCTCTATTTCTTCACGGGCGGTTTCTGAGAAAACCCCAGAAGACCATGATTTTTGGTTACGAAAAACCATTAGTTGCGAAGATGGCCGCTTCTGTAATTTCTGTTCATGGCATATCGTCGACATTCTTTCCATATGTTCTTCAGATCATATTCTATGGGAACTTCGAAACTGTTTTCGATATCATTACCCGTTACCAAGGTCCAGAGGTTCAAAATTACCTTACCAAAGCGCATAAAAAATGAACGTAATATCCGTCTGAGAAGTAAATGTAGTTTTAACTGGCGCAGAGGGCAAGGGTTATAGGATCATTGCAAGAGTTCTGAGATCACACAATCATTTAGTCTGCAGTTCTTCACGAATAAGACTTTATAGGTTAACGTAAGCGATTTTGTTACCCTTATATTATTCATACTGATATGCTTTTTAAGTGTCGAAGTACATAAACTCTCAAAATTTTACTGACCTACAGAATTAATTTTATATGAATAGCACATCTTCCTGTAACAGTGAAGAAAATAGAATCCGCCAGAAAAATGTTTCAGTCTTAGCACAAAAAGACGAATATGTACCTCTTTAAAAGACTCTGAATTAAAAGTGGAGAATCAGCTGCCTCAGTCCTGCAAACGTATTCACGATTTTTTGGGGTAAAAGAGAGTAACAGAGAGAGACAGTGATGGTGGAAGGGAGAGGAGACAGTGCCAGTGGGAGAGAGAGTGAGAGAGAGAAAGAGAGAGAGAGAGAGAGAGAGAGAGAGAGAGAGGACAGTGATGGTGAAAAGAGAAAGTAGCAGTGAAAGGGAAAGAGAGATGGATGAAGACAATAGCAGTGGGAGCCAAAGAGAGGAGAAATATTGATGGTCAATGGGAGGCACTGGTAGTAAAAAATAAAGAAAGATGGAGGAGGATGGAGAAAGAAACAGTGGGAACAAAGGAGAGAGGAGACAGTGGAAATGAAAAATACAGATGAATGGAGACCATACATAGGCTCAGGGGATCTGACCCTCCCAGACCGGCAAGCTTCAACACGTAGGTATAGCGGAGGGCGAATCCTGCCCTGCTATTTTAAACACAAGTTGGACCCCCAAACTTTGTGAGCTGCCAAGGTATGGTGAAGGAGTGGAAGTAAAGAAAGATAAGAAGAGACAGTCTATACAATGGCAGTGGGATATACTTAAACAATGAGAGACGCATACAGAGTGGTCCATTGATCGTGACTGGGCCATTATTTATTGCATTAATGTGGTATTTACAGGTAATCACGCTGTAACAGCATGCGTTCTCAGAAATGATAAGTTCACAAAGGTACCTGTATCACATTGGAACAACCGAAATAAAATGTTCAAACGTACCTACGTTCTGTACTTTAATTGAAAAAATCTACCTGTTACCAACTGTTCGTCTAAAATTGTGACCCATATGTTTGTGACTATAACAGCGCCATCTATCACAAAGTGAAAAAAGTGGTCCAACTAAAACGTTTGTATTCCTTTACGTACTACACGAATATGTAATAAAAAATGGGGGTTCCTATTTAAAAAAACGCAGTTGATATCTGTTTGACTATGGCAGCGCCATCTAGCGGGCCAACCATAGCGCCATCTGGTTTCCCCATTCAAGCTAGACGAGTTTCGTTCTTTGTAGTTTTTTCGTTTGATTTTTATTTCGTGAGATATTTGGCCCGGTCACTATTACCCTGTATAGATGGTGGCAATTAGAGGGAACTGCTGAATATCAAGGCTTAACTACAAAGAGAAACTGGATAAATCAGAATGTTCTGTATTCAAAGAGTGCAAATATGTTCACATGCCAAAATTTGTGGTGAGAAAGGCTGAATAAGGATCGAGGCAACCAGTTGCTCACTTTTCTGTCAGAGTCTTTAAAGAAAAACATATTCCCCTTTTTTTTGGTGCGACAGAAGCATTTTTGCTCTGGTAACTCACAGCTCGTGCTTCACATTGTGTAGATACGCATGTTATAATCCAGAAGAAAGTATTTTTGCACTACTGTACGTTATATATTTGGTTACACTCAAAGTCAAGAACAGAAATGTAGTAACACAAAGCAATTAAGCTAGTAGACAGCATTTTCTAGTGGTGCTTATCCAAGTACACGTTACCAGCATGTGGTACATTCGTAAACACAAGAGATAATGGGTTCAAACTAATTCTTACTAAAGTGAGTGACAGCACTTTCTTCCACCGACCCCCTCACATACACCACAGAAACACAACTTACAAACCATAGAACATGCAATCTAAGATTATATGATACGTAGGCGCACAAAGAACATGATATTCCTACACGATGGCTTTGTGCCATTTGGAAGAGAGGACACTGTGAGTGTAGCTAAACACCAGCAAGAACAAGAAGAGAAAGAGTGACTTACTGTCAGGAGTGCCAACACCATTCTGATGCCCGTTCTCCATTGTCTCTCCTTTGTCAGGGTCGACATATCCCTTGTTTTTGAGCTGAATGAGGAGGTCCATGAAATCTTTCCTGCTGTAGTTGTTCTTCTCTCTGTAAGCGACAGTGTCTGCGACCATCTGCTGAAAATATCTGCTGACGTCTGTCGTTCCTCCTTTGACCCTACAAAAAAGATAATAATTATTTAATATTAACGCAACGACTCCTAAAAGCAGTTCCCCCTTTCTACTGTGAAAGACGATTACTTGTCTAACATATCCAAAATATTGTATGTAGCGGCACATGATAGATGGTGCTGTTCCAGAAAAAATGAAGCTCCTATCAGGTTGTGATCCACAAGGAGTGTGCAAACAACATGCGATGCTGACTGGTCCTAAGACGAAAATGGATGCATTCCGAATTTTCGGCCGCGAGACTGATCATGGCTGAAGCAGCGTTCCTAACTCATTCTATGCTCGACGCACGTCTTGCATTAGTGGTGGATGCCAGGCGGCTATCGGCGCGGCGCTACAGTAGCGGTGAGATGGTCCATGACAACCATTGGTGTACTTTTCTCGAAAAACTGTCAGCATCTCAAAGAATGTGGAGCGCCTACGATCGTGAGCTTCTGGCAGTATATGAAGCAATCTAGGCGAAGAGCAAGTGCTCAAGATGTTCACGTACCATAAATCGTTGACTTTTGCTTTCAACAGCTGTTCTCCACACCAATTGAACTATCTAGAGTTCGTACCTTAGTTCAGTACTGACATCAAGTACATTTCATGCGTCAACAGCGCGACGAGTTCAATCGACTTTTCTGCTCTGGCCCGAGCACAAAAAGAAGACTAGGAACTCCGAACGACGCTCGTCAACGACGACGTGACACTATAACAGTTGCAGCTCGTCAACATTCTGGGAGAAGATGTCAAGCTCTATTGCAACCTCTCTCGTGGACAACCTCATCTGTTTCTTTTACCAGCTTTCAGAAAATAAACTTTTTACAGCATCCAGAACTTGTGCCATCGAGGAGTATGTCCGGTTTTTCGACTCTTTCCCCAACGTTTTGTGTGAGTTGGCACGGAAAAGCACTGTCGAGGATGGACAAGGACATGTTCACAGTGCCAAAGATGTAGATGGAACAGTACGTTTTTCCCATATAAATCTAGATGCTATGCGACCACTTCCTCCATCGAACAGTCAACGCTACTTTTTCACAATGTTCAATCGTTTTACCCGTTGGCTATGGCCAATGGAAATTGGTACCATTACAGCCGAAACATTAGTCTCTACATTTGCGTCAGCGTGGTTAGCTGTGGACGGCAGTTTGAATAGGACCTGTTCGCGCAGCTTGGCAGATTTGCGGCTATGTTCCTTGAAGGCGGAATTCATGTGCTATGGAAACAGATGGACTTCGTCTCTTCCAATGGTTCTGCTTGATCTACAAACAGCTTATAAGCCCGATATTGATTCTTCGGCTGCGGTGTTGGCCTACGGAGAGACCTTGCGTCTTCCTGGCTAATTCGTCAACGCAGGTACACTGCAAACTCCCTCGCAAGACCAGACGGATTTCTTATGTCGATTGCAGAACCACGTCGCGCGCATCCATCCTCCAAAAGCTTCTGTCACGGGACGCCACTTTGTTACATGCATAAGGACCTAGATCACTGCTCGCATGTCATGCTCCTCACCGGCGGCGTAAAACCACCCTTACAATCTCTGTACACTGGCTCGTACCGTGTGTTACGGAGAAATGCGCAGACAATGGGTACCACCGCCACAGATGTCCATAGAACACCCAGCGACGCGGACAGCTCGCTGGAAAACTCAGCTGGAAAAGTCAGAATTCATCTCATATTCTTCATCTGCCTGAAGAAATGAGTAGTCATAAAAATAAATAAAAATAAAATATCACATGGCGTGTGATAATGGTGGGAGACACCATCATTGGGTTAGACTAAATCATCGGACCAATGTAGCAGCAGCCTTTAACACCAGCATTGGTTCATGCTCAGGGCTTGATAATTCTCCAGTTACACTTAGAGTTCATGGTTCAATGTTTGTTTTAACGTTGTTAGCAAATACCCTATTGAATAAGCATTCATGCATCCTGTGACCGATTTTGCAGGCAATACTTGAAACCCCAAAACACTCCTTCTGCTGCATGTCGGGCAATGCGAAATCAACGAGGCCTCAGAAAACGAATGACAAAGCTCTCTGTCCGATCTTTCCATCGAGGTGATGGACAGAAATAGCTTAACCACCGTGTGATTTTAGCCTGAAAGAAGTTGGTGGAGCTAAGCGACCTATCACATATTTTCCACAGAGAATATCGAGGAGGGAACCCATGAAGCAAAAACACAAATTCACTATAAGGGTGCACGAAACACGGCGGGAGTGAAAGATATATACCCTCCCGATATGTTTGACAAGTATGTACTATTAGCAACCTAGTACAGTTTGTTGCTTTATACTAAGAATGACTTGTAGATTCTCATGTTTCTTACAGGCTGAGATATCCCATAACACGTTTGACGTCATAATTTTCGGCGTGGCCATTTCTGTCGTCTGAAAATGACAGATTTACTCTCCAGCGCCATTACTGAAACTTTGGATCATTACATGGAGACACTCCATACATAGTGAGGCCATTGCGGTGAGGTAGTGCGAGATTGTATGACTTAAATTTTCCAACATGTCCAGCACCTCCACATTAAGTGCACATCTTCATCTACATTTACATCCATACACCGCAAGCCACCTGACGGTGTGTGGCGGAAGGTGCTTTGAATATCTCTATATTGTTCGTGGAAAGAAAGATTGTCGGTATGCCTCTGTGTGGGCTGTAATCTCCCTGGTTTTATCCTCATGGTCTCTTCGCGAGGTATACGTAGGAGGGAGGAATATACTGCTTGACTCCTCGGTGAAGGTATGTTCTCGAAACTTCAACAAAAGCCCGTACCGAGCTACAGAGCGTGTCTCCTGCAGAGTCTTCCACTGGAGTTTATCTATCATCTCTGTAACGCTATCGCGATTACTAAATGATCCTGTAACGAAGCGCGCTGCTCTCTGTTGGATCTTCTCTAGCTCTTCTATCAACCCTATCTGGTACGGATCCCACACTGCTGAGCAGTATTCAAGCAGTGGGCGAACAAGTGTACTGTAACCTACTTCCTTTGTTTTCGATTTGCATTTCGTTAGGATTCTTCCAATGAATCTCAGTCTGGCATCTGCTTTACCGACGATCAGCTTTATATGATCATTCCATTTTAAACCACTCCTAATGCCTACTCCCAGACAATTTATGGAATTAACTGCTTCCAGTCGCTGACCTGCTGTATTGTAGCTAAATGATAAAGGATCTGTCTTTCTATGTATTCGCAGCACATTACACTTGTGTACATTGAGATTCAATTGCCATTCCCTGCACCATGCGTCAATTCGTTGCAGATCCTCCTGCATTTCAGAACAATTTTCCATTGTTACAACCTCTCGGTATGCTACAGCATCATCCGCAAAAAGCCTCAGTGAACTTCCGATGTTATCCATAAGGTCATTTATGTATATTGTAAGTAGCAACGGTCCTACGATACTCCACTGCGGCACACCTGAAATCACTCTTGCTTCGGAAGACTTCTCTCCATTGAGAATGACATGCTGCGTTCTGTTACCTAGGAACTCTTCAATCCAATCACTCAATTGGTCTCATAGTCCATATGCGCTTACTTTGTTCATCGGTAAGGGCTCTCTGAAAGTTCCTAGGTTGGAGAAAACTTTAAAATCCAGGTATGGGGAAGAAAGCATGCGGAAGTTCCTGTTCAAGGATCTGAAAAGCAGAATCAGTAGCAAGACAGCGGCCGTAAGCCAAGTTAGTGAAACGCAGAATGTTTTCTGTAACATAAATGCCCTATTGGGGTTTCAACATTCCGTCGACGAAGAGGCTCGGATTATAGGAGGACTGGGAACTAATTCAGAGGTGTCATTCTCAAGGAAGCATTCCAGCATTTGCCGAAAGCGACGTGTAGAAATCCCAGAAAACCTAAATTTGGAAGACTGAGCGGACACTTAAATACCGCTCTCTGCAGCGTGAATACAGCGTCTCACTCACTCTACCATGAGGATCTCCCATTCCCCTTACATCAAATGGATCTATTTACAGGAATTAAGTGTTGCAGGTCTCACCTTAGGTAGTTCATTAACGTTGGACTGAGGAAGGTCAGAAGGAAACCGATGGCCGTACGCGCAGAAGGCTCAAAGATCTTGCGTCCCCACTGTCGGAACTCGTGGTCAGGATTCCGCTGGCAGTTGCACTCTTGGCCGAAGGCGACGGAGGAGATGACGTCAGTGGTGAAGCGCGCAATCAGCTCGCGAACCTCCACCGACTCCCCGTGGTCCACCATCTTCCCCACTACGTCGGCCATCTCGCGCCCGCAGTCCTGGATCGTCTGTCACAGAAATACGTACCACGTCACTACCAGCGTCCGTAGCAGAACAGCACGCTTCAGAGAACTAGCACAGCGTAAGGTTATGAACATGTTTGCAAATCTATTCATTCAAAAAATGTATCTTCAGTGTGCTGTTCACGTAGTTGAAATACAGGGTGTCCAGAAAAGGACTCCCAGATTTCAAAATTAAATTTCTCGAAAACAAAGATCGATAGAAGAATGCAGTAAACGGTATGTCTATTGTGAAATCTGTAAGAAGTTTATACAGCAGTTTGAAATAATAGTTACAAAAGCTGCTAACAGATGGCGCTGTAGGCTGTACAGCTCATATCAGCATACATAAATGAAATAATCGTATGAAAACAATCTTTGCAAAGAATCACATCACAATGTTTTCAAAATGTTCACCATTGGCACTACAGAGGTGGCGCAAACGAAGAATGAAATTCGCCATCACATTTCGTAGTGTCTCAACCGAAATGGATTCACATGTCACAGAGATCGCCAATTCAAGCTCGTCCAGCGTGGCGGGATGCTTCGGGTAGACCATGTCTTTCACTGTGCCCCACAAAAAAAAGTCACAGGGAGTCAAATCCGGTGAATATGGAGGCCAATCCATGCCTGCACCAGTAAATTTGGGATATTCCAAAGCAATGACTTGATTCCCGAAGTATTCCTCAAGAAAGCGAAACACTTGTTCGGTCCGATGTGGTCGGGCTCCATCTTGCATAAACCATTCAGTACCTGGTCGATCCTCTAACGCTTGCTGTGTGGCGACAAATTGTTCCAAAATTGCAAAGTAACGCGCACCAGTGACCGTTTCTCAAATGAAAAAAGGCCAATAATGCCTCTTCTGCATACTGCAGCCCACACAGTAGCTTTAGGGGAATACAGGGGTTTCGCTTCACACCAATATGGCTTTTCGGAACCACAAAATCGCCAGTTCTGCTTATTCACGTATCCATTCAGGTGGAAGTGTGCTTCATCTGTAAACCAGATGCAGCGAACATAAAATCCTTCACTATCAATCATTGTGAGCATCTGATTAGCAAAGGCAACCCTTTGTTGCACAGCTTGTACGGGTATGGCCTGGTGTGTTTGAATTTTGAATGGAAACATGTGTAGGCTCTTTCTCAGTACGGATGACATTGGATTTCGCTGAATAATTCCAGAAACTGTGGCGATATTTTCAGGCGTAACTGCGGTTTGCTTGCGGCCAACATGCCCCACTAGATCATCAGTTACACTGCCTGTTCGTAGAAATTTTGCGAAGAGCGTACGAATGGTTTTCGCATCGGGTCCTTTTGGAACATTAAATCGTGCTTGAAAACTTCGCCTTGTTGCCGTAGGACTCTCTTCTAACCTGTGGTACTCTAGCAATAGAAAAACGCGTTGTTCAATGGAGTACATGGTTTTAATCTCTTCCTTCGGTACGCTAACCTCCTTTGACGTTTCAATAGTGGAACTGATCGCTCTGGGCTTCGGATCACTATTTATACTAGGCATTACGTATGGCGATTACAGCGCCATCTGTTAGCAGCTTTTGTAACTATTGTTTCAAACTGCTGTATAAACTTCTTACAGCTTTCACAATAAACATACGGTTTACTGCATTCCTCTATCGATCTTTGTTTTCGAGATATTTAATTTTGAAATCAGGGAGTCCTTTTCTGGACACCCTGTACATAACCAACACGGATCCAGAAAATATTGTTCCCATGAAGTAATGAGTGCTGTCGACAAAAGACCTCAGATCGATTCCATATTCCTAGATTTCCAGAAGACTTTTGATACTGCTCCTCACAAGCGACTATTAATCAAATTGCCTGCATGTGGAGTATCGTCTCAGTTGTGTGACTGGATTCGTGATTTCCTGTCAGAGAGGTCACAGTTCGTAGTGATGGATGATAAATCATCGAATAGAACAGAAGTGATGTCTGGCGTTCCACAAGGTAGTGCTATTCCTGATTTACATAAATGATGTAAGTGATAATCTGAGCAGCCCCCATAGATTGTTTGCAGATTATGCTGTAATTTACCGTCTAGTAAAATCATCAGACGATCAATTCCAATTACAAAATGATCTAGAGAGAATTTCTGTATGGTGCGAAAAGTGGCAAATGGCACTAAACAAAGAAAAGTGCGAGGTCATTCACATGGGAACTAAAAGAAAATTTTGGGTATACGATAAATTGCACGAATCTAAGGGCTGTCAATTCGAGCCGGCCGCTGTGGCCGAGCGGTTCTAGGCGCTTCAGTCCAGAACCGCGCTGCTGCTACTGTCGCAGGTTCCAATCCTGCCTCGGGAATGGATGTGAGTGATGTCCTTAGTCAGTCAGGTTTAAGTAGATCTAAGTCTAGGGGACTGTTGACCTCAGGTGTTAAGTCCCATAGTGCTTAGTGCCATTTGAACCATTTGTCAATTCGACTAAATACCTAGGAATTACACAATTACGGGCAACTTAAACTGGAAAGACCACGCAGATAATATTGTGGGGAAGGCGAAACAAAGACTGCGCTTTGTTGGCAGAACATTTAGAAGATGCGACAAACCCACTAAAGAAACAGCCTACATTACACTTGTTCGTCCTCTGCTGGAATACTGCTGCGCTGTGTGGAATCCTTACCTGGTAGGACTGACGGAGGACATCGAATTAGTGCAAAGAAGGGCAGCTCGTTTCGTGTTAACGCGCAATAGGGGTGAGAGTGTCACTGGTATGGTACGCGAGTTGGGTTGTAAGTCACTGAAACAAAGGCGGTTTTCTTTGCGGCGAAATCTATTTACGAAATTTCTATCACCAACTTTCTCTTCCGAATGCGAAAATATGCTGTTGACACCCACCTACGTAGGGAGAAATGATCATCATAATAAAATAAGAGAAATCAGAGCTCGAACGGAAAGCTTTAGGTGTTCCTTTTTCCCACGCGCGTTTCGAGAGTGGAATGGTAGAGAAGTAGTATGAAAATGATTCGATGAACCCTCTGGCAGGCACTTAAATGTGAATTGCAGAGCAACCATGTAGATGTAGATGAGGATGTTTGGTGAATTTCTCTGGAAAAAAAAAAAGCAGTTGCCATCGTTCGGACAGACTATGTTGTGCCATGAACAATGGCCGAAATGCTTAGCGTTCGCAACAGGCAACATCGAGTCCCAACACGAGAAGCATACCAAGTATGACTGGGTTGTAATTCCCACCGCCCACCGTTTCACACTTACCAACATTTAATGCACAGATCACATCATGGAGATGTAACTGAGTTTGAAATGGTTCAAATGGCTCTGAGCATTATGGGACTTAACTTCTGAGGTCATCAGTCCCCTAGAACTTAGAACTACCTAAACCCAACTAACCTAAGGACATCACACACATCCATGCCCGAGGCAGGATTCGAACCTGCGACCGTAGCAGACCCGCGGTTCCGGACTGCAGCGCCTAGAACCGCAAGGCCACAGCGGTCGGCTAACTAAGTTTATTTTCCTCATTTAACTAACAGTTCTTGATATTAAAAACGCGCAAGATATTTATGTATTAGGTTAGTGACAATATAAAAGTTGTTGGTATAAGCCGCCGGTGTGGCAGAGCGGTTCTTGGCGCTTATGTCTGAAAGCATGCGACCGCTACGGTCGCAGCTTCGAATCCTGCCTCGGGCATGGATGTGTGTGATGTCCTTAGGTTAGTTAGGTCTAAGTAGTTCTAGTTCTAGGGGACTGATGACCTCATATGTTAAGTCCCATAGTGCTCAGAGCCATTTGAACCATCTTTGTTGGTATAATATTTCATGAAGCGTCATTCATTTTTAATACTTAGTGTTTGATGTGATTTTAGTCAGTGTTGGAGAGCGAACTATTACACAGCTCTTTTTAATTGGCGTAGGCCAACTGGATCACAGTTGTGAAAAATATTGTAATAATAAAGCTCGTCACTGGGATGGTGTGACCATGCTAAGGAGAAGACGATAGCTTGGGCCAGTGGGAAGCAAACTACAACCATACGATTACTCTGCAATTCAGACTTATGTGCCTGACGGAGTGTTCATCGAACCACCTCCACACTATCTATTTCTCTACCTTTGCACTCTCGAACAGTGCGCGAGATTAACGAACACCAAAATGCATCCATGCAAGCGCTGATTTCTCACGTTTTATTGCGGTGATCATTTATCCCTATGTAGGTGGACGGTAACAAACTATTTTTGCATTCAGAGGAGAAGTTGGTGATTGAAATTTCGCGAAAAGATCTCGTCTCAACCAAAAACGCATTTGTTTTAATGACTACCACCCCAACTCGCACGTCATATGTGACTCTCTTTCCCCTATTTCGCGATAATGCAAAGCGAATTGCGCTCCTTTAAACTTTTTAGATCCCCTCTGTTAGTTTTATTTGTTAAGGTATCCCATACCGCGCTGCAGTACTCCAGAAGAGGTCGGACAAGCGTAGTGTAGGCAGTCTCTGTAGCAGGTCTGTTACATCTTTTAAGCGTTCTGTCAATAAAACGAAGACTTCGGTTCGCCTGACTCATCATATTATCTATGTGATAGCTCCAATTGAAGTTGTTCGTTACTGTAATTCCTAGGTATTTAGTAGAATTTACGGCCGTTAAGTTTGCGTGATTTATCGTCGAACCGAATTCCTTTCAGTACTCACCCGGATGGAATCACACTTTTCATTATATAAAATCAATTACCACCTCTCGCACCACGCAGACGTATTGTCTAAATCATTTCGCAGCTGTTTTTAATCTTATGGTGACTTTATTAGACAGCTTTATCTGCAAAAAAACGCGAGAGGGCTGCTCAGATTGTCTCCTACATCCTTAATATGGACTAGGAACAGCAGAGCGCTCGTAACACTTCCTTGGGGAACACCAGATATCACTTCCGGTTTACTCGATGGCCTTCCTGCAGTTTCTTCGGATCCGTTCTGACAGGAAATTAGACATTCAGTCGCACAACTGAGACGATACAGCAAAGACATGAATTTGATTAGACGCCGCTTCTGAGGAACGGTATCAAAAGCCTTTTGAAAATCTAGAAATGTGGACTCAATTTAAGATCCCCTGTCGACAGTACTCATTACTTCGTTTCTTGAAACATAACTAGCTCTTTAGAGCTAGCTATGTTTCCCAAGAACGATATTTTCTGAATCCGTTGTATGTGCCAATAGACCGTTACCTTAGAAGTAATTTATGAGGTTTGGACACAGTGTATGTTCTACAATCCTGCTGAAAATCGACTTTAGTGATATGGGTCTGTAATTAGTGGGATTACTCCTGTGTTCTTTCTTGGGTATTGGTGTGAGCTATGAAACTCTCTAGTCTTTAGCTACGCATCTTCCGTCGAGCGAGCGGTTTTATAGGATTGTTAAGTATGGTGCTATTCTATCAGCATACTCCGAAAGGAACGTAATCGGTGCCCAATCTGGACCGGAAGACTTGCCTTTGTTAAGTGATTTAAGATGCTTTCCTACTCCGAAGATATCCACTTCTCAGTTATTGATGATGTTAGTTGTTCTTGATTCAGCCGGCCAGTGTGGCCGAGCTGTTCTAGGCGCTTCAGTCTGGAACCGCGCCACCGCTACGGCCGCAGGTTCGAATCCTACCTCGGGCATGGATGTGTGTGATGTCCTTAGGTTAGTTAGGTCTAAGTAATTCTAGTTCTAGGGGACTGATGACCTCAGATGTTAAGTCCCATAGTGCCCAGAGCCATTTGAACCATCTTTGTTGGTATAATATTTTATGAAGCGTCATTCATTTTTAATACTTAGTGTTTGATGTGTTTTTAGTCAGTGTTGGAGAGCGAACTATTACACAGCTCTTTTTAATTGGCGTATGCCAACTGGATCACAGTTGTGAAAAATATTGTAATAATAAAGATCGTCACTGGGATGGTGTGACCATGCTAAGGAGAAGACGACAGCTGGGGCCAGTGGGAAGCAAACTACATCTACAACTATACGATTACTCTGCAATTCACATCTATGTGCCTGGCGGAGTGTTCATCGAACCACCTCCACACTATCTATTTCTCTACCTTCGCACTCTCGAACAGTGCGCGGGATTAACGAACACCAAAATACATCCATGCAAGCTCTGATTTCTCACGTTTTATTACGGTGATCATTTGAACCATTTTTTGTTCTTGATTCAAATTCTGGAATATTTACTTTGTCGTGTTTGGTGAACTCAAAAAATGGCTCTGAGCACTATGGGACTCAACTGCTGAGGTTATTAGTCCCCTAGGACTTAGAACTAGTTAAACCTACCTAACCTAAGGACATCACAAACATCCATGCCCGAGGCAGGATTCGAACCTGCGACCGTAGCGGTCTTGCGGTTCCAGACTGCAGCGCCTTTAACCGCACGGCCACTTCGGCCGGCTTGGTGAACTCCTCTTTAGTGGCACTGCTTTCGGTAATATTACTATCTGTATCGCGCAGTGAAGTTATTGATTATGGTTCGCCGCTGCTGTATAATATCTATGGATTTTTTGTTGCAAGATAGGATTTTGTTGTGAAAACTATTGAAAACATATCGCATTGAAGTGAGCGCAAAATTTCGAGCTTGTTTAAAACGTCACTAATTCTGGAGATTTTGCATTCTTTTAAATTTGTCATGATTTTTGTCGTTGCTTTTGCTATATTGCTCTGACCTGTTTTGTGTACGATTGAGAATAATTTTCTTCTCTTATTAATTCATGCAGTACAAATCTCTCAACTGTAGTCAGTACTATTTCTCTGAATTCAACCCACACCTGATATATGCTTGTGTATTGTGTTTTGAACTGGGGACCTAGAAACGACGGAGAGGCTTCGTCCCGCCCGTACCCCTCAGTGGTTCACAACCCCACAACAGGCGACAGCAGTCCACCCACCCAACCGCGGGCCCACACCGAACCCAGGGTTATTTGTGAGCAATCGCCGGGGATGTACTATTGCGAAGAGGTCAGGTAAGTTATCGCAACCAATTTACGAATCGAGTGGGCTCCTGAGCTAATTGCTCAAAATAATTTTCGGACAAAGCATTTAGTACAATATAGGACGATGATTTATTCCTACCACCGACCTGAAATATATGTTTTCGCCTACGTGTCGAGGGCAGACTGTAGTTACCACCAACATATCTGAAATGTGATTCAAGTTTTTTTAACTGTAGATCAACAGATTCGCCTGAGTTAGGGGTCAGTAAAAGAAACCAATTATTAATTTATCCTGACAGTCAAGTATAACCTCCACTAACTCACAGGAACTATCCGCTTCAGTTCCTCTACAAAATAAAACACTACTAACAGCAACAAGCACGCCACCATCAACTGTGTATTTAATCTATCCTGTCTAAACACAGTTAGGTCCTTTGTGAAAATATCGCCTGGACTTATCTCCGGCTTTAGACAGCTTTCAGAGCCTTTAACGATTTGATCTTCATTGCTTGCTATTAGTGCTTGGACCTCTGATCCTTTCCTACCGCAGCTATGACACTGATTAAGTATAATACCGACGGTTCCGAGGTGTACGCACGTCCTCTGTATGCCCTAGGCCCTTGGAGACTGGAGGCTTTTTGTAATAAGAGATGGTGGGGGCTAGGCAATGTAGGCTGCCTGTACTGATGGCAGGCTCCAGCGTATTGGCGACTTTGTGTTTAGCGTCGAAAGGGTGAGGACCTCTGTCTCCAGGACACAAGTAGTCAAGTTTGTGATTGATTTTTTGACGGAAAATGGACATGTAGGCCTACTAGTCGATTTCTGGGACTTTCAATGAGCCCATCTTGGCTTAGAATTTGTTAGAAAATGTGAACGTAGGCGGGCTTTAAAGTTTTGTAGAGAAATGTGTTAATACACATTAGCAGTTTTAAGTACTAACCGTCTGTTGTGAAGATATTTTGGGTCAGCAATAAATCTGGCTGCCAGTTAAAGTGTACTGAAATAACTAGTACCACTATAACAGTTGTATTTTTAAAGGATAAATCAGTGAAACTCAAAGATATTCGTTGTGGCACTTAGCTTCTTTGTTGTAAAAAACACCAGCTACGTTTCTTTCATTAAATCGTAGTTAACAAATCTGCAAAGACATTATCAACTTGTCACCGTTTAAAAATTGAAATTGTTTTGCAGCTGTGTGCGACTGGTCACTAGAGCCAGAATGCTACGTGTTTTACGTTCGTGAGTTACTTGTATCAAAACAGGATGGTAGCTCACAAAGTGTCTTGAGACTTATCTGGCCTTTAAAGAATACACAAAAAAGATGCACGCGATGTGGAAAAATATTAGCGCAAGGGAAACAAAACCTTTCAAATCAGAACCCAGATAGAAGAGGAACAAAATAGGTAAACAGTTCAACTGAAGACGTAGTCGGTAAAGATCATAGTGATAGACTGAGTAGGACTACATGTACGACGGTCACTCCAAAAGAAATGTACACTGTTTTTTTTTAAATCCATCTTTTATTTTACATGGTTGAAAGTTTTACTGTGTGTAGCTACATCCTTTAGGAACAATATTTTCATTTCTCCTCATAATTTCCATCCCTCTCAACTGCCTTACGCCATCATGGAACCAGCGCCTGTATACCCGCACGGCAAAATTCTGGACCAACCTGTTGGAGCCACTGTTTGGCAGCGTGCACAAGGGAGTCATCATTTTCAAACCTTGTTCCACCAAGAGAGTCTTTCAGTTTTCCAAAGAGATGATTGTCACATGGAGCCAGGTCAGGACTGTAAACCGGGTGTTTCAGTGTTGTCCATCCGAGTCTTGTGATTGCTTCCATGGTTTTTTTGACTGACATGTGGCCGTGTATTGTCGTGCAACGGCAAAACATCCTGATTTTGCCGATGTGGTCGAATACGACTCAGTCGAGCTTGAAGTTCCTTCAGTGTCGTCACATATGCATCAGAATTTATGGTGGTTCCACTTGGTATGATGTCGACAAGCAAGAGTCATTCGGAATCGAAAAACACGGTAGCCGTAACTTTTCCAGCAGAAGGTGTGGTTTTGAATTTTTTTTCTTGAGTGAATTTGCATATGCCACTCCACTGATTGCCTCTTCGTCTCTGGTGAAAAATGATGGAGCCATGTTTCATCACCTGTCACAGTTCTTCCAAGAAATTCATCTCCACCCTTCTCGTACTGTTCCAAACGTTCGCTGCATACTGTTTTTCTTGTTCCTTTGTGAGGCACTGTCAACATCCTGGAAAAATATCCAACGTCAAGTGTAGCAGCCATCTTGAAGACATGCTGTGAAGGCCCCACTCACGGGAACAGGTTGAACTAAGTTTGAGAACAAGCGGGAAGTATGTACTACACACTGCAAAACTTTCACACATGAAAAATGAAAACTCTATTTTTATAAAAATATTGTGCATTTCTTTTGGAGTGACCCTCATAGATGATACAGTTCCAAATAATGTAACGTCGAACAATGGACAAGGATTTAAAAAAAATATCCAGCAATCGATTCAACACAAATTGTGAGCGCAATATATTTTTCAAGCTATAATCTTTTGAAAAAGAAAGGATCGAAACTTCCTCTAGCGGAAAACAGAACAAAAATCACAACCTCGTTCTCTAACATGTAATAAAGCATTACAAACAGGTCCGTTAAAAGTTTTGTAAGGAAGGTATTTTCAATATCTTCCTATTTGCCATAATGGTGTAGCTCCACCGTTATGTACCATTTAATTTCTTTTATCTGTATCGAGTTCATTGCTCATAGACTGCTTCTCAGAACGCTGTTCCACCAGCTATCCTATAATTACACTGTATTAAAACATATTCAGATGTTGCACAATGTATATCTGTAATTGTATCATACCGTAAAGAGCGCTCTGTAATTGCTTTCGATGTAGGGTGTCAAAATATACCGCTATATGCTGCTCTACGGAACAAAAACCTTTTATGTGAGGATCACATTATATAGTGTGATACTAATATCGGTTGCACCACATTTAATTTTGATTTCTGTAATAGCCCGTTATGTTAGCAGTACTCGTATCCCCCTATAACCCAGACCAACCGTTATTTTATAACGAAGAACTGCATGCAAAAGTAAGTGGCACTGTGTATTTATAATAAAATATCTGCATACCGAATTGACCTAATGCCGAAACTAACATTACACTAATATTTTAACGAGCTACTACGTTATTAGGACGTATATTTTGGCGCACAGCTCTGCTCGGCAGACTGTGAGCTGGTGTCCTGGGTCGCATTTCACTCCTAACCTCACAGTGATTTGGACTGACCGTTAAGACTTTGATGACAGCACACGAGTAGAATGGGACATTTGTGTGAGACTTTGAACCTTCTGAGAGGACCTAGCTGTGAGCGGACAGTAGGCGAGTTTTTGACGTAATTCCGCACTGGCGAGGTTCCATTTATATTCCGTTTACACCTTTGAAGCGCATAACGTAAATGAAGTTTCCAATGCCTATTGGAACACCAGTGTGCGCTAAAGCGAAACAGTTGTATACTAGCAAGAAAAGTAAGACGACTGAACGGTAAGGTTTTGAAAAGACCATGTCCTAAGGCAGCGATAATCGGTCCAGAACCTATAGACTCCAAACAGTGCTCAAACAGGCTTTTATTGTCATCGACCGCTTTGCCAGCATTCTCTACATAAGGGAAAGTTTCGAAACTTCCAAGAACAGTTTTTGCAGAAAAGCTCTTTGATCTACATCAGAAAACAACAGCTGACGAGTCGCGCTTCGACTCACCTTGAACATGCCCTTCAGTTTGCCGGATGTGAACGTAGGGCTTAACTTGATCCTCAGCTGGCGCCACTTCTTTCCTCCCAACGCAAAGAGATGTTTGTTCAGAGGTTCTTCGTCATCGATGAAAAGTCCTCTGTCGTGGAATGTCCCGAAATCCTTGACAAGGATGTGGCGAATCAGCTCAGGGTCACGGACAAGCAGAAGTGGGCGACGGAATCCGTAAAACCCAACATACCTCTCTCCTGAAATAAAAACATAAAAACAGAATAATTAGTGCTACGACATAAACTAACGGCACAGATCTATCAGACGTAGTAATGCACACATGCCACCACAGCTGCCCTACTGATTCTCGGTGTTAACTATATCCACAGCTCAGAATGGAATCACACAGCAGTCGGATTTTTGTAATTTTTTGCATTTATCGTACGTCATGTTCAGAACTCAAATATACCTCTTCGAAAGCAGTCTACTGCAAATTAAAAAAATTATCGAGAAAATCGACTTTGAAATTTTCCGAACACATTTGCTACAATGAAATAAGGTAGGTATTTTACGACTAGTAGCGTGGGCGGTCAGTGGATAAAGTGCTCTCTCGCTGTGTGAGAGACCTGGGTTCCATCCAGACTGAGCAAGTTCTAAAAACAGTTTCATGTTCCTGCAGTGAAGAATACATAAGATAGACAAGTCTGGTAATTCTTAATTCGAGGCTCGTTTGGGTCATTACTTTTTCTTCCATTTAGCTCGAATACCTTTGTCTTTCAAATGGAGTATTCATCAAATATGTGCTCGTATCTAATAGTCATTTTTATGAAAAATACACATATTCTTGTTTCTAATTGTATATTACATACATATATATATAAACTACTGAAAGCCTTGTGAGAGCCAGTCCTGATAAAACTCTACCAACTGGTGAGCAAGATGTATGAGACAGGCGAAATACCCTCAGACTTCAAGAAGAATATAATAATTCCAATCCCAAAGAAATCAGGTGTTGACAGATGTGAAAATTACGGAACTATCAGTTTAATAAGTCACGGCTGCAAAATAATAACGCGAATTCTTTACAGACGAATGGAAAAACTAGTAGAAGCCGACCTCGGGGAAGATCAGTTTGGATTCCGTAGAAATATTGGAACACGTGAGGCAATACTGACCCTACGACTTATCTTGGAAGCTAGATTAAGGAAAGGCAAACCTACGTTTCTAGCATTTGTAGACTTAGAGAAAGCTTTTGACAACGTTGACGGGAATACTCTCTTTCAAATTCTGAAGGTGGCAGGGGTAAAATACAGGGAACGAAAGGCTATTTACAATTTGTACAGAAACCAAATGGCAGTTATAAGAGTTGAGGGGCATGAAAAGGAAGCAGTGGTTGGAATGGGAGTGAGACAGGGTTGTAGCCACTCCCTGATGTTATTCAATCAGTATATTGAGCAAGCAGTGAAGGAAACAAAAGAAAAATTCGGAGTAGGTATTAAAATCCATGGAGAAGAAATAAAAACCTTGAGGTTCGCCGATGACATTGTAATTCTGTCAGAGACAGCAAAGGACTTGGAAGAACAGTTGGACGGAATGGATAGCGTCTTGAAAGGGGGATATAAGATGAGCATCAACAAAAGCAAAACGAGGATAATGGAATGTTGTCAAATTAAGTCGGGAGATGCTGAGGGTATTAGATTAGAAAGTGAGACACTTAAAGTAGTAAAGGAGTTTTGCTATTTGTGGAGCAAAATAACTGATGATGGTCGAAGTAGAGAGGATATAAAATGTAGACTGGCAATGGCAAGGACAGCGTTTCTGAAGAAGAGAAATTTGTTAACATCGAGTATTGATTTAAGTGTCAGGAAGTAATTTCTGAAAGTATTTGTATGGAGTGTAGCCATGTATGGAAGTGAAACTTGGACAATAAACAGTTTGGACAAGAAGAGAATAGAAGCTTTCGAAATGTGGTGCTACAGAAGAATGCTGAAGATTAGATGGGTAGATCACATAACTAATGAGGAGGTATTGAATAGGATTGGGGAGAAGAGAAGCTTGTGGCACAACTTGACTAGAAGAAGGGATCGATTGGTAGGACATGTTCTGAGGCATCAAGGGATCACCAATTTAGCACTGGAGGGCAGCGTGGAGGGTAAATATCGTAGAGGGAGACCAAGAGATGAATACACGAAGCAGATTCAGAAGGATGTAGGTTGCAGTAGGTACTGGGAGATGAAGAAGCTTGCACAGGATAGACAGGATAGAGTAGCATGGAGAGCTGCATCAAACCAGTCTCAGGACTGAAGACCTCAACAACAACAACAACTGTATATTGGACACAGAAATCCAGTATTCATTACAAACAAAAATTCTTGATTACCGATGCCGTGTAAAAGAATTTTAACGAAGATTGTGTAGCTAAAAAAATAAAAATTATTTTTTCTGTCTTTTACTATTTCACGTCTCACGCAAATACTCATAAAAGATGTATTTCCACTTAAAAGCTGGATCTGACAGGATTTCAATTCAACCGCCCCCTCCTCCCCCCCCCCCACCCCCTTCACCAAGAGAGCGAGCACTCTACCACAGAGCCACATTGTTTGTCGAAAAATATTAGACGTGATCGGAAAACTTAAAAAACGATTTTCTCGAGAATTTTTTAGAGTTGCATCGAACTTTTTGAGAGAGGTGTATTTGAGTTCTGAACTTCACAATACCAAACTACAAAAGTCCACTTGCCGTTTGCTCCCCTTGTGAGACAAATACAAAGTCGTGTGTGGCGCGACGCGTCTCTGACATTTCAAAACCCACTCGCTCTCTGTAACGCGAATCCCAGCAAACGTGACCATTCTGTGCTTGCTGCGGTTTAGGCGAATCTGGTATGGTGTTGATGTTCGCTAGCCATCTAATGGCGGCGCATATAATGGGTAAACTGGATAATCGCTGATACTGGAAGAGCGCTAAAAACCTGAATAAAAATGTAAGAAAACTGAAGGTGTGCTACATGGCGGTGGAGTGTGCGACAGCTGAGGGCCAACTATCGTTAGTGGACTACCTCTATCCAGCAGCCACAAGTCAGTTGCAACAGGCTTGTTCAGGAATGTAGGTTTGTGCCTGAGTAGTATATCCCCAGGCAATCATGGAGCTAAATGACTGCTACTACTTCCTCTAAAAACGCTCAGGGGAAAGGTGGCCTCTTGAACAACGGAACAAAACTGTTCAGCTGGGCAGTTTGTAGAGAGAAAAATTATCTAGGAATGAGAAAAAGAGTGGTAGCGTAGAAGTGGGCAACTTAAGGACATTTTTACAATATGTACTGTGACATTTAAATTCCACATATATGGAACTTTATAGCTTCAGTTTTGATAGGAATGTAGTTTTTATGTGCAGTTAGGTGCTAGGAGTTTGGAATACACATTAATTATCACAAAGTTACCCGATAGTTCAGGACAACAATGCTACATTAAGTCTAAGACACAGAAAGTAGGTGTAAGTTCATCTTCCACAATGATGGGCTGATCTAGTACTTTTTTCAGACGCCGAGTTATAAATATTTTACAAATTTGTCCAGTTTTATGAGTTTTGTTTTATTCATACATAGGAAATGATTTGTCACAAAGTTTAACAATTTGGCGAGATTTATTTTTCTAGTTTTTGTGAAATCCAACTACCTGCTGGCCTAACCTCACTGGAGCGAAATAAGACTGAAAAAACGAAACTGCATTACATAAGCTAATTAAACAAAACTTTTACACAATTATTTACATATACGTTCTGTGAAACCGTATGAGAAAAACACAGATCACAAGGCAACCCAATATCCTCCAAGCACAGTAATTAGTTCAAGCTGTTAGACACTTACTTTCAAGTTCCGTGGTATGAGAAAAAACAAAGTCAGTACACATTCAGTGCAATATTCTTGTAACAGTCTTAATTGTCTCTCACTTCTCTGACTGCTGACTGTTTAGTCGCCACTGCTGCTTCCATATTGGTTTGCACAGTGTCATGAAAGTTCATGGAATTTCTAACCACTTAACATGTTCTGCAATAGCTCCGACGGAAATTAACCAACATGATTTGAATCAATATCCTCTCCTGGCACCATGTATTTTAACTCCGACAGCAGGAGTATACCATATGTCACAGATACTTAATGATTTTGTATCACCACCCCCACGTGGCCACCACAACAGAATGTAGACAGAAACGATGCCACTTCTCTTCCGTCAAATTCCACTTACCAGGTGTAACTTCCAACCTGAGCGAATGTAATTATTCTAAATATCAGGCAGCTAGCTTATCTCCTTACGCCTGATTGACATGATCCAAGCGACACACAGATACATCCACACCCACACATACAAAACACAGAATACAATTGTTGACAGAATCTTTGCTCTAAGCCGACCGGCATGGCCGAGCGGTTCCAGGCACTCCAGTCCGGAACCGCGCTGCTGCTACGGTCGCAGATTCGAATCCTGCCTCGGGCATGGATGTGTGTGCTGCCCTTAGTTAGGTTTAGGTAGTTCTAAGTCTAGGGCACTGATGACCTCAGATGTTAAGTCCCATAGTGGTCAGAGCCATTTGAACCATTTGATCCAAAGAAACTGGTATAGGCATAAAAATACAAAGATATGCAAACAGGCAGGATACGGCGCTGCAGTCTGCAACGCCTATATAAGGCAACAAGTGTCTGGCGCAGTTGTTAGATCGATTACTACCGCTACAATGGCAGTTTATCAAAATTTAAGTGAGTATGAACGTGGTGCTACAGTCAGCGCATGAGCGATGGGACACCGTATCTCCGGGGTAGCGATGAAGTGGGAATATTCCCGTATGACCATTTCACGAATGTGTCTTGAATATCAGGAATCCGGTAAAACGTCTGCTCTTCGACATCGCTGCGACTGGAAAAAGATCATGCAAGAATGGGACCAACGACAACTGAAGAGAATCGTTCAACGTGACAGAACTGCGACCCTTCTGCAAATTGCTGCAAATTTGAATGCTGGTCCATCAAGAAGTGTCAGCGGGCGAAACATTCAACGAAACATCATTGATCTGCGCTTTTGGAGCCGAAAGCCCACTCATGTACCCTTGATGACTGAACGACACAAAGCTTTACGTCTCGCCTGGGACAGTCAACACCGACTTTGGACTGTTGATGACTGGTGGCATGTTTCCTGGTCGGACGAGTCTCGTTTCAAATTGTATCGAGCGGATGGACGTGTACGGGTATGGAGAGAACCTCATGAATCCACGGATCCTGCATGTTAACAGGGGACCGTTCAAGCTGGTGGAGGCTCTGTAATGGTGTGCAGCTGAAGTGATGTGAGACCCCTGAAACGTCTCTGCCCAGGTGACAACTACGTAAGCATCTTGTACGATCACCTGCATCCATTCATGTCCATTATGCATTCCAACGAACTTGAGCAATTCCAGCAGGACAATGCGACAGCCCACGCATCCAGAACTGCTACAGAGTCGCTCCAGGAACACTTTTCTGAGTTTAAACACTTCCGCTGGCCACCAAACTACCCAGACATGAACATTATTGAGCATATCTGGGATGCCTCGCATCGTGCTGTTTCACCCCCTCGTACTCTTACGGATGTATGGGCAGCTCGTGGTGGCCCTACACGGTATTAGGCAGGTGTACCAGTCTCTTTGGCTCTTCGGTGTAAGTAACATAGTTAATAGTAAGGTGCAAAAGTATTTCTGTGGGAGAATTTCTCAAACTCGTTTTCCGGTACAGAGAATAAGTAAACAGAATAAACTCACTGACGTGCGTTCGCAGATCAGTACAGCAAAAGTTCAGATCGATCGCAATAGCGAAATGCCACTAACTTGTGAAGGTCTGATTCCTAACTGGAGTTAGACTAATGGTAATACTGGTTAGCACTTAGATGCCGTGGAAATAAATGTCACCTGTACATGCAATCTCTACATCTACATCTACATGGTTACTCTGCAATTCACACTTAAGTGCCTAGAAGAGGGTTCATCGAACCATTTTCATACTACTTCTCTACCATTCCACTCTCGAATGGCGCGTAGGAAAAAGGAACACCTAAATCTTCCCGTTCGGGCTCTGATTTCTCTTATTTTATCATGATGATCATTTCTCCCTACCTAGGTCGGTGTCAACAAAATATTTTCGCATTCATAAGAGAAAGTCGGTGATAGAAATTTCGTAAACAGATCTCGCCGTAAAGAAAACCGCCTTTGTTTCAGTGACTGCCACCCCAAATCTTGTATCATATCAGTGACACTCTCACCCCTATTGCGCGATAACACGAAACGAGCTACCCTCAACTTAAAGTGACTTTCAACTACACAAAAATCGTCTGTTACGCTTCAGCAGATCTAGTTTCCATTTTGTTTACCTGAGTAAATTACTATAGTCTTTACTCTCATTTGTAGCTCTCACAAACCGTATTTAAATAAATGAGTCACGTAACGTCAAGATGTGACAAAAGAAAGGAAGAAGATGTTACTCCATATACAAACCCTGAGGCAACATATAGTCACTCTGGTTGTATTATCTGACTTCTAGTTCTCACTGGAAGGAAAAATTAAGTGCTACTGTTACAACTGACTTACGGATTAACACTCACTTACTTTTTTAAATATCAATGTCTATGCAATTCGTCTCTGTTTATCTGCTATTAGGATAATGATTCTGTTGTTACGTGATATCAACAACGACGGAGTCGGGCTTGAAGTCACAGCCGCTGCCGTGAAGGATGTACTTTGGATCCGATTCTCTGCTGTTCTCGAAAAATGTCTGTGCAGTTGAAGGATAATGGTGCGATTGTGTAAGCTGGAACTACAAGGAGCGTTTTGTACAAAGTAGGCCTGCCAGAACGTCGATCCCGATCTACGCCCCAGATCACCCCAGGAAGGGAGTTGAAGTGGTTAAACTGGGGGAAATCTTTGCAGAACTTTTGAATTTTCAATGACTGACAACGGGTATTTACTAATAATTTATGCATTAGTACACATTTCATTAAATAAACTCATTTCCAAATGTTGATCTCGAACTTTTGTGGACTATCAAAAATTGTCTAAGAACAGCCAGTATGTGAGGAGTAGGGAATCGAAGTACCTTTATTATGACTATGCACGCCAAACTGTGAAACATCTTACTTCAGTTACGGTCGGGGAGAGTTTTCATGGAAGGGTACAGGGAACCTGTACACTGTTGAAGGTTCTATGAATCAAGGACAGTACCTCAACATGTTAAAAAAGAGACGTCTGTCTCCTGATAAGGAATTAACCTGTACACTGTTGAAGGTTCTATGAATCAAGGACAGTACCTCAACGTGTTAAAAAAGAGACGTCTGTCTCCTGATAAGGAATTGTTTAATGGTGAAGATTATGTTTTTATGCATGATGGTGCGCCATACATTAGGCTAAGTATGTGGGAAGATTTTTGGATGGAAATGTTGTTACTGTCCTCCCGTGTCCTGAGAATAGCCCAGACATAAACCCAATCGAAAATCTGTCGACAGTAGTTAAGAAGAAAATAAGAATACGGAAGGTCACAGTAAAGGACGGTTTGATTGAATTCCCGAGACAAAACGTAGTTACATGAGCTACATATTCAAAACAGCTGTAAAATCTATTAGAAAGTATGACTAAAAGAGCAGGGATATTAATAAAAGCTAAACGGATGCATACAAGCTGTTAAAACAATTGTAAACTGCTATACATTTACCATAATTTTCAGTACATCTACATCTACATTTATACTTCGCAAGCCACCCAACGGTGTGTGGCGGAGGGCACTTTAAGTGCCACTGTCATTACCTCCCTTTCCTGTTCCGGTCGCGTATGGTTCACGGGAAGAACGACTGCCGGAAAGCCTCCGTGCGCGCTCGAATCTCTCTAATTTTTCATTCGTGATCTACTCGGGAGGTATAAGTAGGGGGAAATAATATATTCGATGCCTCATCCAGAAACACACCCTCTCGAAACCTGTACAGCTAGCTACACCACGATGCAGAGCGCCTCTCTTGCAGAGTCCGCCACTTGAGTTTGCTAAACATCTCTGTAACGTTATCACGCTTACCAAATAACCCTGTGAGGAAACGCGCTGCTCTTCTTTGGATCTTTTCTATCTCCTCTGTCAACCCGACCTGGTACGGATCCCACACTAATGAACAATACTCAAGTATAAGTCGAACGAGTGTTTTGTAAGCGACCTCCTTTGTTGATGGACTACATTTTCTATGACTCTCCCAATGAATCTCAACCTGGCACCCGCCTTACCAACAATTAATTTTATATGCTCATTCCACTTCAAATCGTTCCGTGCGCATACTCCCAGATAGTTTACAGAAGTAACTGCTAGCAGTGTTTGTTCCGTTATCATATAATCATACAATAAAGCATCTTTCCTTCTATGTGTTCGCAATACATTACATTTGTCTATGTTAAGGGTCAGTTGCCACTCCCTGCACCAAGTGCCTATCTGCTGCAGACCTTACTGCATTTCGCTGCAATTTTCTAACGCTGCCACTGCCCCGTTTCAAACTGGTTTCTGCCCCATCTTAGTGATACACTATGTGATCAAAAGTATCCGGACACCACCAAAAACATACGTTTTTCATATCTGGGTGCATTGTGCTGCCATCTACTGCCAGGTACTCCACATCAGCGACTTCAATAGTTATTAGACATAGTGAGAGAGCAGAATGGGACGCTCCGCGGAACTCACGGACTTCGAAAGTGCACAGGTGATTGGGTGTCACTTGTGTCATACGTTTGTACGCGAGATTTCCACACTCCTGAACATCCACAGGTCCACTGTTTCCGATTTGATAGTGAAGTGGAAACGTGAAGGGACACGTACAGCACAAAAGCGTACAGGCCGACCTCATCTGTTGACCGACAGAGACCGCCGACAGTTGAAGAGGGTCGTAATGTCTAATAGGCAGACATATATCCAGACCATCACACAGGAGTTCCAAACTGCATCAGGATCCACCGTAAGTACTACGACAGGTAGGCGGGCGGTGAGAAAACTTGGATTTCACGGTCGAGCGGCTGCTCATGAGCCACACATCACGCCGGTAAATGACTAACGACGCCTCGCTTGGTGTAAGGAGCGTAAACATTGATCGATTGAACAGTGGGAAAACGTTGTGTGGATTGAAGAATCACGGTGCACAATGTGGCGATCCGATGGCACGGTGTGGTTGTAGCGAATGTCCGGTGAACGTCAACTCTCAACGTGTGTAGTCCCAAAAGTAAAATTCGGAGGCGGTGGTATTATTGGGTGGTCGTGTTTTTCATGGAGGGGGATTGCACCCTTGTTGTTTTGCTTGGCAATATCAAAGTACAGGCCTACACTGATGTTTTAAGCACGTTCTTGCTTTCAGCTGTTCAAGAGCGATTTTGGAATGGCGATTGAATCTTTCAACACATTCGAGGAATTGTTATAATGCACTGCCTGTAGCGGAGTGGTTACACGACAATATCATCCCTGTAATCGACTGGCCTACTCAGAGTCCTGACCTGAGTCGTATAGAACACCTTTGCGCTGTTTTGGAACGCCGACTTCGTGGCAGGCCTCACCGAGCGACATCTATACCTCTCCTCAGTGCAGCATTCCGTGACGAATGGGCTGTCATTCCCCAAGAAACCGTCCAGCACCTGGATGGACGTATGCCTGCGAGAGTGGAAGCAGTCATCAACACAATATTGTTTCCAGCATTACCGATGGAGAGCGCCACGAACTTGTAAGTCATTTTCATACTTTTGATCATGCAGAGTATCTCTTCCACAAGCAGTATCAGACAACGGTCTAAAGCCAGAAAAGATAAATACAGAAACACAGCGCTACAAGTTTACACCGGGAAGAAACGAATTTACTGTGTTCTATCAGACTACGCCAAGTGCAGTCTCCTTCGTGAACGATAACTTCCGCTAGCTTGTGGCCCTACGGCCAGCTATCCAGCCGATTGTTACCGATAATGAGTGTGGCCACTAAACAGCCGCTCTCGCCTATAAGACGTGCAAACGACTATTCCGGTCCTCAGGCCCACGCAATGGGGACTTGCCAACTTTTCTTTGCCACTAACTGCCGACTATCGAAATACACACCATAACAGCACCTTCTGCAGACAGCGTTCGAAACAGCTCCCTAAAATTACACAGTGAGGCAAAAAAAAAAAAAGTTACACGATGACGGAATTATCCCAACGGCACGTAAAACGGTAGATTTAATGTACATGTACAGACAAACAAATGTTTGCAATTTCGGAAATACTGGATGATTTATTGAAGAGAAAGAGCTTCGCAAATTGAGCAATCCAATAATAACGCGTTGGTCCACTTCTGGCCCTAATACAAGCAGTTATTCTGCTTGGCATTGGTTGACAGAGTTGTTGAATGTCCTCATCACATATATAATGCCAAATTCTGTCCAACTAGCACGTTAGAGCGTCAAACTCTCAAGTTCGTTGGAAGGTCCTGCACATAATGCTCGAAACGCTCTCAATTGGGGACAGATCGAGCTACTTTGCTGGCCAATTTAGAGTTTGGCAGCCACAAATAAAAGTAGTAGAAACTCTCGCCGCGTGTGGGCATGCATTATCTAGCTGAAATGTAGGTCCAGGAGGGCTTGCCATGAAGGGCAAGTAAACGAGGCGTCAAGTATAGACGACATATTGCGGAGCTCTAAGCGGGCCGTGGATGAAAACCAAAGGGGTCCTGCTATGAATAGAAATGGTACCCCAGGCCATCACTCCGGGCTGTTGGGATGAATGGCAGACGACAGCCAGGTTGGTATTCTATCACTCCGGGCTGTCAGGATGAATGGCGGGCGACAGTCAGGTTGGTATTCTGTCACTCCGGGCTGTCGGGATGAATGGCAGGCGATAGTCAGGTTGGTATTGTATCACTCCGAGCTGTCGGGATGAATGGCAGGTGACAGTCAGGTTGGTATTCTATCACTCCGCACTGTCGGGATGAGGGGTGAGCGACAGCCAGGTTGGTATTCTATCACTCCGGGCTGTCGGGATGAATGGCGGGTGACAGTCAGGTTGGTATTCTGTCACTCCGGGCTGTCAGGATGAATGGCAGGCGACAGTCAGGTTGGTATTCTATCACTCCGGGCTGTCGGGATGAATGGCGGGCGACAGGTTGGTATCCCCAGACATGTCTTTGGCCTGGAATCTCATTGACGGCAGTACAAGTCTCTTCATTGATAAATCCCACATCGAACTGATGCCCAGTCACCAGTAAAGGGGTCTGGAGACGCCCAGACAGCCCCAGACCAGTCGTTCGTCTTACAGTTAAGCAAACTAGAGTGATGGTCTGGGGTGCCATCTCATTTCATAGCAGGTGTTGGCTGTCATCTGCAACCAGCATAGAGCACAGCGTTACGTCGACGATATTCCATGCCTCATCTGGTTGTCCTTAATGGTGAGCCATCCTGGGCACACGTTTAAGCAAGATAATACTCGCTGACACGCCGAGAGAGTCTCTACTGCTTGTATTCGTGCTTATCAAACCCTACCTTGAATAATAAGGTCGTCGGATCTATACTACGCTGAGAACGTTTTTAGGGTTATGGGCAGGGCTATCCAACCACCTCGGGACATTGACGACCTAACGCGCCAGCTGGGCAGCATTTGGTACGATATCCCTCAGAAGGGCGTCCAACAAATTTACCAATCAATGCCGAGCTGAATATCTACTTGCATAAGAACCAGAGGTGGACCAATGGATTAGTCAGTTGCTGAGTTTCTGAAGCTCTTTCTCTCGGATAAATAATCCGGTTTTCTGAAATTGTAATCATTTGTTTGTATATGTACGTAACATCCCTTATTGACCTTATAATTATATTTTCCCAGGGACATTTAAGTATCACTTTTATCTACGACAGTGATGGAAGCTGAAGAAATGAATTAAAATTAATGTTACAACCAGGACTCGAACATGAGGCTGCCGTCTTACGAAACATAAATTCTGACCATTACACCATTACAGCACTACAGTCAACACCCCTGTACGAACTACTCAACTCCAGTGCCCTTCACAACACAAACTTCAATTCATATCAGTGTAGGGGGACGATAAGCTGGAGATATGAACTGTAGTTTGTGTTGGGGAGGGCATACGACTTGGGTAGTTTGTACAGCAATGTTGACTGTAGTGCTGCGGTGGTGTAATGCTCAGCATTTCTGCCTAGTAAGCAAGAAGACCTGGGTTTGCGCCCCGAGCGTGGTTTCTTCAGGTTCCATCATTATCGTAGATTTCAGTCCCATTGAGGTAATTCCTTCTTGATGTGCTGTTTTTTGTGTTAGAGAGTATTGACATTTAGTCCTTACAGCCAAAACAGAATTATGCTTTATCATTGCATGTTTCCTGCTGATGCTAAGGCCGGCATTACACTACCAAATTTCTTTGTCAAACATTTGATGAAAGATGTAATCAAATATTCGTCAAATATATTTGAGAAAGATCTTTGACATGGCGCTAAAAAGGGGTATTACACTGTCATCATATTTTTCGTCAAAGTTCAAGACGGTTGACAACAACAACTTGTTGTCAACAGCAATTGCATGTACCACAATTGTACTGTGTGCACATGCGGAAGAGCAGCGGGAAAAGAAAGGAAACGCACTTGGGTGAAGCCCTGGGTTTTACGACGACATGCTACGGTCGAAGGTTCGAATCCTGCCTCGGGCATGGATGTGTGTGATGTCCTTAGGTTAGTTAGGTTTAAGTAGTTCTAAGTTCTAGGGGAATGATGACCACAGATGTTAAGTCCCATAGTGCTCAGAGCCATTTGAACCATTTTTTTTTCATGACGACACGATAAAAGCGTTCAACAAAACTTGTTACGTGAGCTTATAGTGGAGGACGTCAAGTTGTATATTTAAAATACTTAAGAATGGATGAGCATACATTTCAGTATGTGCTCAGTGAAGTGTATCCTCATATCACAAAGCACAATACTCACTTAAGAACTGTTGCTGGGCAGGATGGCCGTTCGGTTCTAGGCGCTGCAGTCTGGAACCGCGAGACCGCTACGGCCACAGGTTCGAATCCTGCCTCGGGCATGGATGTCTGTGATGTCCTTAGGTTAGTTAGGTTTAAGTAGTTCTAAGTTATAGGGGACTGATGACCTCAGCAGTTAAATCCCATAGTGCTCAGAGCCATTTTTTAACTGCTATATCTGCAGAAGACAGGCCCACTGTAACACTCTGATTTCTTGCTACAGGAGAGGGTTAGGTTAGGTTAGGTTAGGTCTCCAATCTTCCTAATCTGTTTTTGTATTCAGTGTGCCTCACGTTGTAAAGCGCCTCATCAGCTTTATACATCTCTATTAATTTTGTAGTTGTCGGTATAACCAATTGTATTTACCGGCAATGTTTATAAAAACACTACAGACGACAGAACGCTGCAGCGATGCTAGCGCTCCACGTGGTAACATGTCACATTGCAGTGAACAGAAGGCAAGCGACCTCTTTGATCAAATATACAGCGTCGCCCTAGATCTGATCAAATATTTGACGACATTTGACGAAGTTCCATATTACACCATCAAATTTCTTTGACAAAGATATTTGACAAAGATATTGGATAAAGAAATATGGTAGTGTAATAACGGTCTAACTGCAGCTCCCGTAAGGTGCTACGGACACCTCCCATCCTGGGAAAGTCACTCGCTCTTGAGCTGGATCCAGAGCCCTCCCCGCAACCCACTGAGGAGTATCAGGTACAGACTTGCCCATTGCTTTCAGGCTGCAGAGGGCCTCATTGTCCTAGACACCAGAATGCTGGCCGCTACAGCCACGGGACGAAGTCACAGGCGCGGCGAGAAAATGGTGTGTTACAAACGCACAGAACATTTTTACATCATTACAGCTTGCAGGACAGATTCACTTAATTAATAGTGTATATTTCCTAATCATTGACGACAGTTTAAAATTTCTTACTTGGCAGTTGGTTGTGTATCTTCAGCAGTGTCACACCGACAGTTTCCTGGCCTAGAAAGGTTCTCCGGAAGTTTCCAAACGGGGCGGTAGGTTTGGCGTACGGCACCCCCTTGCTCTTCCAGTAACTATAGGCACTGGAGAACCACAAGTAGAGGGCGAGCACGGCCGCCGATAAGACGACGACCAACTCGGCGATCCACGAGTCCAGGAGCAGCGCCATCAGCAGTCTGGAAAAAGGAAATAGGGAAACGGCGTCAGCATCCGGCGGAATGCCAGGAAAAGCTCAAATGGACGTGGAAACCTGTTACCAGTAAAAGAGATTTAATCTTAGTTTCAACCCCGTCTATAGATTGTCTTAACTATGCTTCACACCTAATGACATGCTCATAACAAAGCTGAATCACCCGAATCTACGGATATACTCTCGCAAGCAGGAAAATAAACAAAAATCAACTCTCCGGGTGTTCTAAGCTGAACCGCCTCCTGCGAAGCTGCTTCATTCACGAGGCTCGCATGAAAACGACTACTTATTCCAATGGTTACACTGGACTTTCCTACGAAAAATGGCGTCATCCTTCATGAACAGAATTCTGCTTATAAGCCAGTCGTTTGCATTGGTCACCAAATGACTTTTATTTACCTTACCTGCCATATTTCGACATTTAAAGGTTATTTTGTGGCTGCTGAATCCAAATATGACATGTCTTATCTAATTTGCTCTAATTTTGAGGTGTGGTATATCATTCGTTACGTATTGTGTCTAGGTGCGGATTTATGGCAGCAATATGTTTTCTGTCTATATACTTGTAAGCACTGACATTTTTGTCATTTAAAGTGCATGTCATTCTCTACTACACTGTTGATTACAAAACACAGACACACACACACACACACACACACACACATATTATATATATATATATATATATATATATATATATATATATATATATATATATATATAAACTCGTATTTTTTACTATGTACAGATGTGCAGAAAAAAAAATGAGTTCGTCCCGCTGAGCCTACGTAAGCCACTCAAATCGCTTCTGTTAGATCTCCTGGCGCCCTTCGTAAGCAAATTTCTGTTCCGACAATTTCCGGTATTAAATTTCGAATGTTCGAATGTGTGTGAAATCTTATGGGACTTAACTGCTGAGGTCATCAGTTCCTAAGCTTACACACTACTTAACCTAAATTATCCTAAGGACAAACACACACACCCATGCCCGAGGGAGGACTCGAACCTCCGCCGGTACCAGCCGATATTAAATTTCAGCAAAAAAACTATTTTTTGTGCGCTCAGAGCTGTACTCATTTTCTCCCTGAAGAAATATTAGACCTTTATTGCTGGGAATTGGAGAAGAGTCACTTTAATCACAACAAAACTTTGCTGCAAGCAGTGAGTTCGCTCTTTATGAACGTTGTTGTTTGTACCGACAGCATCTTCCTGAGCAATGTTTTTTGACGCTGTCCTGCATAACTTGAGAGCTTGTGAGTGTAGGTGGAGTCACGTGATTTGTATGTGACACATTGTTCTTAACGCAGCTAAGCAAAATAGTAGCATGATAATGGCTTCTTAAGGGTCTGTCAAGCTTTAACTAAAAGGGACTAAACCTTTCAGTGACGGGGAAGTAGTTAAAGAAGCAATGATTAGTATCGCTCACTCTTTGTTCGATGTTCACGAAGATAAATCTGCGCTTATGTCTTCTGCAAAAAGGACTTCAGTTGTCTTAGCAAAATGCTGATAGACGTGTCTAACATGTCTACAAAAATTTACAATCTTGATTATATCAGTTCCTGCAATCCTGTGAAGTACCAACATTAGTGGGGAACGCACTTTACAGATTTCGTTTGAGCGCATGCAAAAATGTATATATTTTAAAGAAGAATATCTTGAGAAACAATAACACGATATGTACAATACGTTTTGTTGTTTCATTGTTTTTGTAAATGATTGAAAGACAGCCCTCGCCTTAGTGTATTTTGTAAAAACGAACAGATTGTACACACTGCAACTAGGACTTAAAGCGTTCCCATCCGCAAATTTCTTTTACACTGGATAAGACAGAACTCGCTACGTTCCATACCTACTGGAACTGTGTGGACATCACACGACTTTGTAATTCAAGTGCATCGTATTTCCAGCTGAGCAGCACCTTTAAAAACGACCATTTGTTCTTTTCTAAACCAGACCTCATCTGTCTTTCCGTTCGTCTATTATGTTTCAAAGTATTCGACAGTTACTGTTTTCTCTTTGAACTGTATAAGATCTTCTTTCCAATTCAGCAAAACAACGGCCATTACCTTCCTGTTGCCCAAATTAATTTTTTCCTGCTTTCTAACGGCCTGCCACCGCCTTGTGTGCAGTGCTTTCTTTGGCAGCTCAGGTCACATTCAGCTAAAAGTATAGTTGCTCAAAATTTGTGGTATTCCTTTTAAAACAGTCCACACGACGCTGAGACATTCCTTCTCGCATTTCCTTGTGGTTAGCATTCAACAGAAACATCCCTCATTCGGCACAATTCTTTTGCACAGGTAGATTTAGGAGCCGAATGCACCGCGAAATTTGTTCTGTTTCTTCAGTTTCATGTGTTTAATACACCCTTGACTGCCTACTGGCCATTAAAATGTTGCGCATTTCCTCTCCGGTTTTCACCCGAATTTCTATTATTTGTACGTCCTGCATTTGGACCATCTCCAAACTATGAAGGGTCTCACTTAAATTCAGCCACCTGTTTCTTCGCTACGAAAACGGGGCAGCAGATTGCTTATAAACCTTCGTCAATGTTGGTAAACTATTGGCCATTAACAGTTCAAACAAAGATTTGTATTACTCCACTAAATTACGGTTTACCGAAACACACACGAAATGAGTAATTGAAAATACCACATAAATAAAATTATTCCGTAAATCAATTTTTGCTTGACCTAGATAAAAGAAAGCTGCTTTTGATGTTACCTCCGTTTAAATAATATGGTGGTAACTTTTAATTTTGCTCATGTGTGTCTAAGTATTTACTCACAATTTCAAAACACACTGTGAAAACTGACTGATGAAGCGTGATATGTAAAAGTGAAACATAGTAAGGTAATTAAAAATAGTGAAGTGAAACATAGTAAGGTAATTAAAAATAGTGAAGTGAAACATAGTAAGGTAATTAAAAATAGTGAAATATGTCATTCTGCCTACCCCCATGAACCATGGACCTTGCCGTTGGTGGGGAGGCTTGCGTGCCTCAGCGATACAGATAGCCGTACCGTAGGTGCAACCACAACGGAGGGATATCTGTTGAGAGGCCAGACAAACGTGTGGTTCCTAAAGAGGGGCAGCAGCCTTTTCAGTAGTTGCAGGGGCAACAGTTTGGATGATTGACTGATCTGTCCTTGTAACACTAACCAAAACGGCCTTGCTGTACTGGTACTGCGAACGGCTGAAAGCAAGGGGAAACTAGAGCCGTAATTTTTCCCGAGGGCATGCAGCTTTACTGTATGGTTAAATGATGATGGCGTACTCTTGGGTAAAACATTCCGGAGGTAAAATAGTCTCCCATTCGGATCTCCGGGCGGGGACTACTCAAGAGGATGTCGTTATCAGGAGGAAGAAAACTGGCGTTCTACGGATCGGAGCGTGGAATGTCAGATCACTTAATCGGGCAGGTAGGTTAGAAAATTTAAAAAGGGAAATGGATGGGTTAAAGTTAGATATAGTGGGAATTAGTGAAGTTCGGTGGCAGGAGGAACAAGACTTCTGGTCAGGTGACTACAGGGTTATAAACACAAAATCAAATAAGGGTAATGCAGGAGTAGGTTTAATAATGAATAGGAAAATAGGAATGCGGGTAAGCTACTACAAACAGCATAGTGAACGCATTATTGTGGCCAAGATAGATACGAAGCCCACGCCTACCACAGTAGTGCAAGTATATATGCCAACTAGCTCTGCAGATGATGAAGAAATTGAAGAAATGTATGATGAAATAAAAGAAATTATTCAGATAGTGAAGGGAGATGAAAATTTAATAGTTATGGGTGACTGGAATTCGTCAGTAGGAAAAGGGAGAGAAGGAAACGTAGTAGGTGAATATGGATTGGGGGTAAGAAACGAAAGAGGAAGCCGCCTGGTAGAATTTTGCACAGAGCACAACCGAATCATAGCTAACACTTGGTTCAAGAATCATAAATGAAGATTGTATACATGGAAGAATCCCGGAGATACTAAAAGGTATCAGATAGATTATATAATGGTAAGACAGAGATTTAGGAACCAGGTTTTAAATTTTAAGACATTTCCAGGGGCAGATGTGAACTCTGACCACAATCTATTGGTTATGAACTGTAGATTAAAACTGAAGAAATTGCAAAAAGGTGGGAATTTAAGGAGATGGGACCTGGATAAACTGAAAGAACCAGAGGTTGTACAAAGTTTCAGGGAGACCATAAGGGAACAATTGACAGGAATGGGGGAAAGAAATACAGTAGAAGAAGAATGGGTAGCTTTGAGAGATGAAGTGGTGAAGGCAGCAGAGGAGCAAGTAGGTAAAAGACGAGGGCTAATAGAAATCCTTGGGTAACAGAAGAGATACTGAATTTAATTGATGAAAGGAGAAAATACAAAAATGCAGTAAGTGAAGCAGGCAAAAAGGAATACAAACGTCTCAGAAATGAGATCGACAGGAAGTGCAAAATGGCTAAGCTGGGATGGCTGGAGGACAAATGTAAGGATGTAGAGGCTTATCTCACTAGGGGTAAGATAGATACAGCCTACAGGAAAATTAAAGAGAGCTTTGGAGGAAAGAGAGCCACTTGTATGAATATCAAGAGCTCAGATGGAAACCCAGTTCTAAGCAAAGAAGGGAAAGCAGAAATGTGGAAGGAGTATATATAGGGTCTATACAAGGGCGATGTTCTTGAGGACAATGTTATGGAAATGGAAGAGGATGTAGATGAAGATGAAATGGGAGATAAGATACTGCGTGAAGAGTTTGACAGAGCACTGAAAGACCTGAGTCGCAAAAAAGCTCCGGGAGTAGACAACATTCCATTAGAACTACTGACAGCCTTGGGAGAGCCAGTCCTGACAAAACTCTACCATCTGGTGAGCAAGATGTATGAGACAGGCGAAATACCCTCAGACTTCAAGAAGAATATAATAATTCCAATCCCTAAGAAAGCAGGTGTTGACAGATGTGAAAATTACCGAACTATCAGTTTAATAAGTCACAGCTGCAAAATACTAACACGAATTCTTTACAGACGAATGGAAAAACTGGTAGAAGCCGCCCTTGGGGAAGATCAGTTTGGATTCCGTAGAAATATTGGAAAACGTGAGGCAATACTGACCCTACGACTTATCTTAGAAGCTAGATTAAGGAAAGACAAACCTACGTTCCTAGCATTTGTAGACTTAGAGAAAGCTTTTGACAATGTTGACTGGAATACTCTCTATTAAATTCTGAAGGTGGCAGGGATAAAATACAGGGAGCGAAAAGCTATTTACAATTTATACAGAAACCAGATGGCAGTTATAAGAGTCGAGGGACAACAAAGGGAAGCAGTGGTTGGGAAGGGAGTGAGACAGGGTTGTAGCCTCTCCCTGATGTTGTTCAATCTGTATATTGAGCAAGCACTAAAGGAAGCAAAAGAAAAATTCGGAATAGGTATTAAAATCCATGGAGAAGAAATGAAAACTTTGAGGTTCGCCGATGACATTGTAATTCTCTTAGAGACAGCAAAGGACTTGGAAGAGCAGTTGAATGGAATGGATAGTGTCTTGAAAGGACGATATAAGATGAACATCAACAAAAGCAAAACAAGGATAATGGAATGTAGTCGAATTAAGTCGGGTGATGCTGAGGGTATTAGATTAGGAAATGAGACGCTTAAAGTAGTCAAGGAGTTTTGCTACTTGGGGAGCAAAATAACTGATGATGGTCGAAGTAGAGAGGATATACAAAGTAGACTGGCAATGGCAAGGAAAGCGTTTCTGAAGAAGAGAAATTTGTTAACATCGAGTATTGATTTAAGTGTCAGAAGTCGTTTCTGAGAGTATTTGTATGGAGTGTAGCCATGTATGGAAGGTAAACATGGACGATAAATAGTTTGGACAAGAAGACAATAGAAGCTTTCGAAATGTGGTACTATAGAAGAATGCTGAAGATTAGATGGGTAGATCCCATAACTAATGAGGAAGTATTGAATAGGATTGGGGAGAAGAGAAGGTTGTGGCACAACGTGGCCAGAAGAAGGGATCGGTTGGTAGGACACGTTCTGAGGCATCAAGGGATCACCAATTTAGTATTGAAGGGCAGCGTGGAGGGTAAAAATCGTAGAGGGAGACCAAGAGATGAATACACTAAACAGACACAGAAGGATGTAGGTTGCAGGAGGTACTGGGAGATGAAGAAGCTTGCGCAGGATAGAGTAGCATGGAGAGCTGCATCAAACCAGTCTCAGGACAGAGGACCACAACAAGAACAACATGTCATTCTGCAGCCGCGCCGTACTGGCTCCCTCTTGCAGGAAACTTGGCTAAAGTGACGAGGAATGTGTTAAGCGGATAACAACTAGAAGGTGAATGAAACTGTGCCCTGGTGAGAGACACCTTTTATTTTCTCGTGTAATTCTATATCTGAATTGACATGTCACATGGCGCTCTTTCTGTTTGAAAATTAACCTTTAGCTTCGAGATGGTGGCGTACAAAGCCACCACCATGACTGTAAAGTCGCCTCACTGGTTTTCTAAAAAGGTGGTTCTGCACCTAAGCATAACACCGTACATTTAAGATGCCAGTTCGCTATATTTGTAGACCCTTACTTCATAAAGATTATTCCAAGGAGTCCCACATGAGCCGGCCGCTGTGGCCGAACGGTTCTAGGAGCTTAATTCCGGAACCGCGCTGCTTCTACGGTCGCAGGTTCGAATCCTGGCTCGGGCATGGACGTGTGTGATGATGTCCGTAGGTTAGTTAGGTTTAAGTACTTCTAAGTCTAGGAGACTGATGGCCTCAGAAGTTAAGTCCCATAGTGCCTAGAGGCATCAGTCCCACATGAATTCACACGATAGAGCAATGCTGTTACTACCAGAAAGTTTTCTATTGCAGACAAGGCACCAACTGTTGGAAATTAATATTTCAGGTGGCGTGATGTCTCATTACCTGAGAAGACCAGGTCAAGCACGTGTTTTTCTCTCTGATTACGTTCCATAAGAAACAACTGCCTTACGCCTCGGCGTTGACGATTTTTATTGCAGTGAGAACATAGAATGAAAGTGGAAGCACTGGTGTTAAATACTGACATGCTAGATGTACCGCACAGGGGTTATTACTGAAGAATAGGATACAACCTGTCGGCTTTGACCAATGATGTCAGAAGTTACCAGAGATGATGTGTTGCACAGATTTAACAGACGAATGTTGAGAAACAAAGAAATGCAGGACAGAGATACAAATGGTGGCCATATATCATGTACTCGTACATTCATATTTTGAACATATATTAAGTGCATCGGTTCTTTGAGTCCTAGAATCCTATTCTTCAGTTATCCTATTTAGCTCAGCTGAAGAATGGGATACTAGTGCAAAAAAGAAAGGGGAAAAAGGGACAGAAGTAACGTTAGCATGGAATACCTCAGTAGACATACATGAGTTGTATCCTGAACTTCACCTAATCTGTATAAGTTAACTGCAGCAAGGGATATAAATCAAACGTAGGTCGACATTTTCGCCTTCGCTAGCACGAGTATCCTAGTCTGCAGTTGACCAATGTAGGCCAACTGAAATATGGGATACAAATTGTTTTCGTCTTCTATACTAATAGTATCGACTGAAAATCGTCATTGTAGTACTAACGATAGCGACAAAACCTACAACAGTAATATTATATCCCGTATAATTGCATAGGCTTCCGCGGCCAGAGTCAGTCGACATAAAAGTTTTCTGGGTATGGTACCGCGTCATAATGTAAAAACTACTGCTGCTGGAGAAAAACCAACGTTTCGGCCACGATTGCAGCGGCCTTCTTCTGGGTCCCGTACTTCAGTTGACCTGAGCAGGTCAACTGAAGAATAGGATACTAGTGTTCGTGAAGGCGAAAAGCTCGACATACGTAAAATTTGTATCTCGTACCTCAGTTGGACTATACAGGTCAACTGAAGAATAGGATAATAGTACTAGCGCTAGCGCAGGCGAAAAAAAGCGACATAAATAAGATTTGTATTCGGTTCTTCAGTTGACCTACATAGGATACTACCTTCATCGTTCAGCTGAGGTAAAGGGTGCCAATGTTACGTACGTCGCTTTGCGTCTTTGCTAGGTCAACTGAAGTACGGGATACTAATTTTTCGTAGTCGGTCTTTTAGCTTTCGGTACTACTAGTATCGATTGCAGAATATCGTAGTAACATTAGTGCTAGCGAAGGCGAAAAAAGCGACACCTGTAAAATTTGTATTCTGTACTGCAGTTGATGGATCTTGCTTCAAGTCTTCCATATCCATAGGAACAGATAAATCTATACCTACAAACGAATATCAAAAAGTAAAAATTGTTCAGAATGAAAAAAGATTCTTCCAAAATATCTCAAACTGACTAAGAACGAAAATAAGTATCGAATAAATTGGAACGAACAAATGATTTTAATTAATGCAAGCGACAAAAATCGTACACAGTGTCTAGCCCTGTCTTTTAAGAACACATTCATTTATCTCAGTTTACAATGATGACGCCTTGCCACAGAAGATAATCCATTTATTACCTACGGCTCGAAAATAAAGACATTAATACTATACGCGCAAACTAAGTTGACAGTGGGTGTGATGGCTGGTGGGTGCGACCGTAAAGGTATTTCCCATTTACAGTTGCTCCCATCAGACAGCGCGCCGAGTGTCAGTTTAGTTTGCGATTAAAATGGTTCAAATAGCTCTGAGCACTATGGGACTTAACATCTGAGGTCATCAGTCCCCTAGAACTTAGAACTACTTAAACCTAACTAACCTAAGGACATCACACACATCCATGCCCGAGGCAGGATTCGAACCTGCGACCGTAGCGATCGCGCGGTTCCAGACTGGAGGGCCTAGAACCGCTCGTCCACTCCGGCCGGCTGTTTGGGATTATAATCTCTATGAGTAAATTATGAAGTCATTGGTCAAAGCCATTCTTCAGTTGACTTACAAAGAGTGCTGATAGCCAGACGCACACCGACCTGTAACGAGCAAGCAGCGCCTGGCAGCTGTAGGGCCGGCGATGACGGCTGCAGGGTCCGGGATATGAACCGCGCCGCAGCTGTCGAGAGGGGACTGTGTTGCCTTCTCACGGCAGCCGCATTTAAATCTGCGAGGGCGCGTCGTTCGTCGTGACGTGTCAGACGCTCTCTGCGATAAAAGCGCCGCATCACTTAAAGGCCAGACAGAGTCCGTGGGCCAGTCACCCACACAGCAAATCACTACGGGACACACATTGCCTTACTACACTCCGCAAGTATCTGAAATATCGGTATTAGGCTGATTTTCTTCTATTTGCACATAGGACAATTTGTTGGCTTTTGTAGTAAATATGGCGAACAGCGCCAACTCTTCCCCACTATAAGTTTAGTAGCAAACCCGACTATGCGATGGCAGGCAGCGTTGTGGTGCCGTCACGGTTGCGCGGATACGTACTAACAGTTCAGCGTGTTGAGCTTCTTTTAAGTTTAAAACTGGTGTCGGAGTCTCTAATGATGTCTCCAGCATAACGAGACGAAATATAAGGCACACAAACATGCCTCGTTTTGTTGACTTTTTTGATTTGAAGCGGTTCGCCACAAATTCGTCTCCTGCGCCAACCTCTTGATCTCAGAGTACATTTGCACACAATGTTCTGAATTATTTCCTGGATTTATTGAATCACTGTCTTTTTTTTACATTTTTCCTTCCCCTACAACGCCCTCAAGTATAATGGAAATTATTTCCCGATATCTAAACACACTTCCTGTAATCCTGTCGCTTCTTCTTGTCAATGTTCTCCACATGTTCTTCTCCTCACAAATACTGCGGACAACCTCATTATTTCTTAACTTACCACTCTTATTAATTTCCAAATTGTTTTTCTCCTTTTCCCACGGTCCATGATTCGTTAGTACCGAGTAATAGAACTCAGTATGTTGTTGTCGACGGCGGGTGTTCATCTGAGACAGGGGAAACATCAGTGGTGTGATAGGATCGTTACTATTCTCTATATACATAAATGATCTGGCGGACAGGGTGAGCAGCAACCTGCGGTTGTTCGCTGATGACGCTGTGGTGTACAGCAAGGTATCGAATATAAGCGACTGTTGAGTGATCCAAGACGGTCTAGTCAAAATGTTTGGTTAGTGCGATTAATGGGAGCTGGCTCTTAACGTAGAAAAACGTCAGTTAATGCGGATGAATAGGAAAAACAAACCCGTAATGTTCTGATACAGCATTAGCAGTGCCCTGCTCGACACAGTCACTTCGTCTAAATATCTGGGCTTAACGTTGCAAAGCGATATGAAACGGAACCAGCATGTGAGGACTGTGATAGAGAAGCGAATGGTCGATTACGGTTTATTGGGAAAATTTTAGGAAAGTGTGCTTCACCCGTAAAGGAGACCGCTAGTGCGACCGCTAGTACGACCTGTTCTTGAGTACTACTCGAGTGTTTGGGATCCGCAGCAAGTCGGACTGAAAGAAGACATCGAAGCAGTTCACAGGCAAGCTGCTAGAATTATTGCCATTAGGTTCGATCTGCGTGCAAGTTTTACGGACATGGTTCGGCAGCTCAAGTGGAAATCCATGGAGGGAAGAAGACATTTGTATTGAAGAACACTACTTAGAAACTTTAGAGAAACGGCGTTTGAAGCTGACTGCAGAACGATCCTACTGCCGCCAACATACATTTCGCGTACGGACCACGAAGAAATTAGGACTCATATGGAGGCATATAGATATTCGTTTTTCCCTCGCTGTATCTGCGAGTGGAACATGAAAGCAAAGGCCTAGTGGTACAGAGTACCCACCGCCACGCACCGTACGGTGGCTCGCGGAATACGTATGTAGATGCAAATAAAGATGGTGGATGCCAAAACAAAGTTAGGGTGTACGGAGCCAATCTGTACTACAACACAGACATAGAAACAAATGCTAAAAATTCACAGATCGCAGATGTCACAGACGATGAACGCAGAGCACGTAGGTATGGTGAAATAGAATTTCAGTTCCCTTTGTAAGACCCGAGAAGCGTAAAATTTCATTTGGAGCGCAAAGAATACCGTTTAATGTCCCGTCGTCGACAAAGTCAACAGAAACGAAAAATTTAATACGAACCTCACTGAAGTTGATCTATTTTGAATGCGAAACGAAGACATAGTAATTATGTTGATGTTTGTTTAGTGGTACTGTATGTCTTATAACTTTCTTCCATATAAGGAGCCGTTCGTTCTTGATGAATAGCGTAATAACAAGGTGATCCACGATGTTTCTTGCCTGCCGGATTGGCCGAGCGGTTCTAGGCGCCTCAGTCTGGAACCGCGCGACCGCTACGGTCGCAGACTCGAATCCTGCCTCGGGCATGGATGTGTGTGATGTCCTTAGGTTAGTTAGGTTTAAGTAGTTCTAAGTTCTAGGGGACTGATGACCTCAGATGTTAAGTCCCATAGGGTTCAGAGCCATTTTTGAAGTTTCTTCAGGTGAATGCATACTATGTGGTCCTGTTACCTCCTCCTGGAGGTGGATGGAAAGGGGGGGGGCTACTGAATCATCCAACAACATCATTGTATTCACTGATTAATGTCGTTTAACTTACTGGGATCTTATTATGTGTGAATTAGTATTTTTTCTTAACTCTCTCGATTCAGCTGCGCTGTAGGTGAACCCTTATTGTCCTTGATGATGTAACTCCTTGATACCGAAAAGAGCCTTCATCGCTCTTCCCTTACAACTAAATGCTATACAGTCTATTTCAGGACTTTCCTGCATCTCTAGTCCATTTTTTCGACTGTATATTGGCCTCCGGCATACAATGATGAATCCTCATTTCATCTACAGTCTCACGACGACGTCAAAAGTCCTTTCCCTAAACTCTTAAGATTCACTTGTTAAATCCTCGTCTTTCCGTGTTCGTCATCTACTGTGTGCAAACGATCGTTGTTATCGCTATTACGCTCAGATTTTTCACAATCACTATTCATTTCATGATATACACTCATGGTACATCAAATGCGCTGGAAACCGGGCACTTCACTTGTGGCTTCATAACCTTTATACCTACTTCGTCTCGATGAGGTGTATGACGGGAAATTGTTTCGATTGTGAAGCATTCTCAAGGTCACTTGTTTCTACGCTTACACGGGACGTGTGACGACCATTGCCTTGGAGAATTGAAGAACTGAACATGGTGAATGGTATGCCACTTCTTTTTTCCATGAATGAAACTTGGGAAAACAACCGAAAACGTCACATCGTTCTTCTTGATCACATTGGCAGCCTGTCACGTGGCAATTCAAGAATTCGATAATTTGACGGATAAAGCTATTAAAGTTCTGACTCGTTGTCAGTGTTCACCTGACTAATGACTTATTATTTTTCCACTGTGTTAGACTGAAATGTGTGTGACTTTCATCCCCTTAAAGAGTTCTTGATCCTTTGAAACCCATGTTTCTGTAGCGCCAACATTAAAGCAGACAGCATGGTTCCTGAACTGGATAAAATACAAGAAAAAGTGTAAAAAATTTGAAAGGCTCCTTCGTATCTCGTACTCGTTGAAACGAGACGCGCAACAGCCCATAAATCTTACAGAACTTTATGTGTTCCTCTTCTCTATCCTAGTATCGAGAGAGACGGGACACAAGCTTTTCGATCTCCAGGAAATGTATTCAATTCGAAGTCAGAATATACTCTAGAATTTTGCAGCAAATCTATGTATGTAGTGTCTATACATTCTGTGTATACATTCAGTGTATACATTCTGGCCTCTCCCAGCAGCCATACCACACCAGTTCTGACGAAACATTCAAAATTAGCGTCACAACAAACGTAAGTCCAATGATGAACAAGTGAACAGCGACAATAACATAATACCTCTCACTGAGTATGGAGTCAGAAGTGGCTGCTCAGATCACGTTTCGCCACATTTTATGAAAGTGCATGGGAGGTGAACTAGTGAGCGAAAATTTTGTGAAAAACTGCGTGAAAACAGTGCACTGGACAACAGCTGACCGAGACACCAACCAGAGACACGAAACAGGACGGAACATGTAAGTACAGAAATGCACATAACGTCTACCCACGAACAGTTCTTCACAAATACGCAATAATTTTCTTCATGGCTAGCTTGCAGATGACACGCTGTCAAAACACGACGAAAAAGAACACAAAAAACGGTGTATAATAATGCAGTTCATTTAGCGATGTAATTTTAAGGTGAGCGTCTAAACAAAACAAAGCAAATTGCATATATTGTAGCTCTTAGGCCTACAACAGTTAAATTATTATAAAATTGTTATTGTATTTTACAGAAATAAAAATTTGACACAAAGAAGATGACTCATAAGTGTCGAAACATGTCTGCGTAAATATTAAAAAATAAAAAAATAAAAACTAATTGTGTTTGCGTGAGGGGGATTTTCAAAGAACCAAATTTTTAAATCGCAAACACGGAGGAACAGCAAGAGGAGCTACAAATCTTAGTAAAATGAGAACCTCATCATTGCTTACTCTACAGCTCTTGTTAATTTTCAACATCTTCAAAAGTACCACATCTCAAATGCTTCTGTTCTCTTCTTCTCCTCTTTTCTCACGGTACATGATTCGTTTCCATACACTGCTGTGCTCGAAGCGTACATTCTTAACAAATTCTTCCTTGAACTAAGGCAATATTTGACCCTAATTGACGACTAATGCTCTCCATGCCTGTGCTGGTCCGCATTTTATGTCCTTGCTTCGCCTATCATTTGTTTTCTCACTTCGAAATTAGAAGAATTTTTTCTCTTCATCTGGTTCATAGTCCCGAGTTTTGATGTTGCCGCTAATCTCATTTCTGCTCGTCTTAATTACTTTCGTCTTGATTCTGCTTGCTCCCACTTCATTGCATGTGGTCATTACAGCCTCATTCCGTTCAGCTGGTCCTGCAACGTTTCCTGAATTTCACTGAGGACAGCGATGATATCAGCGAATGTTCTCGTTGATGTTCTTTCACCCTGAATTTTAATCCCACTGCTCAACCTTGCTTTCATTTCTGTTTTTGTTTCTTGGATGCATAGTTTGAACGTTAGAGGTGAAAGGCTACATTCTGCAGGAAACCATCTTGGCGCTGTCCAAGTGACAGCTGGTGCTAGAAGTTTCTGCTTCTTACCCGAAGCATAACACGGTTTTCTCTCAAACACCTAAGATTCAAGTGCCATTTCTTAATGAAAAACCCGCTTCGAGAACTTTCCTACTATAGAGGATGTAGATGGATGGCTCCCAAATGAAGTTCCGGTGACAACTAAAATATCTCAGCATAGTATTTAGACGTTTGTCGTATGCTGCCTTCGTGGTGCTTCCGTTTTAATTTCCAGTAGTGTAGATGAGATTTCTCCATTGTCAGAAGCTACTTTCCCAGCAGTTTCGGTGTACTGCTTACAATAAACATCACCCAGCCCGGAATACGTATATCCCAGAATATCGAAGATGACTTCATGCAAGGGAAATAACTCTATTTTAAAAACGAAATAATAAGATTTTGGGCTGGCGTGATTTGACATTATTTCCTTCATAAAGGAAGAGAAAAAAATGCACGACAGCTTCCAAATAATGATACAGCGGTAAAATTTCGCCGAGGCATACATATGTTTGATGACTAGGCCTATGTGCCTCTGTGGCACACGGTGATGAGTGTCATGCGTCCTCGTACAGCTGCGGTGTATAATACTGCCTTTTGTAATTATTCTCCGCCTAAAAGGTGAGTAAAGAGAAATGCTAGCTGTTTATTTCGTCTTTAACGAAATAAGCGTCTTTTCCCGTTAGAAATATTTTATGACAGTTGTTGCGATATCGAGTTTCATTGTACGAGGATAGTAAACCTGTAAAATATCTTGAGCAGCTAGTTCCGCAGCTAACATGTAACGGAAGTATCTTGGACCTTGTAACTACAGACAGGCCGGATCTTATCGTTGGCATCAGCATAAAGACGGAGACTAGTAATCATGATGTCAACATAGCGACTATGGTTACGAAAATTAATAAATCAGTCAAGAGGACTAGGAGAGTGTTTCTGCTAGAAAGAGAAGAGAAGCTGTTTTTAGCATCTCACTTCCACAATGAACTGCAAACATTTAGTTCCAGAATGATGGTCACAGAGGAATTAAGGGCAAAAAAAAAAAAAAAAATACAGACTGTAAATCGTACTCTGGACAAGTATGTGCCTAGTAAATGGAGTGACGGAAAAGACCCACTGCGGTTCAATAACGAAATTCGAAAAATGCTGAGGAAGCAAAGGCTGTTACACTCTCGAATCAAAAGATAACGCGCAAATAACGAGAGGCAAAGAGTAGTAGAGATTTGTGCGTCTGTGAAAAGGTCTACGTGTGAGGCATACTACAGCTATCACCGACATACCTTGGCTAAAGATTTGCCTTCCACTTCAGTTACTCGTAGACCAGTCGGGTTTGGCAGTAGAAGATAGCAAGAGGAAGGTCGAAGTTTTAAATTCCACGTTTAAGAAATCGTTCACGCAGGTCAATCATACAAACGTAGCGTCGTAATGTACGAAGGTAAGATACGAGAAATTAGGGCTCACACGAAGACGCAAGGACAATAGTTTTTCCCTCGCTCTATCTGCGAATAGAACACGAAAGTAAAGGACTAGATGTGGTACAGAGTACCCTTCACCACGCATCGTACAGTGACTTGCGGAGTGTGTCTGGAGTGGCTTGCGGAGTATGTATGTAGATGTAGGTACAGATGGCGGGTGTCACAAACAAAGTTGGCGTGTACGGAGCTAATATTTACTCCAAGACAGATATGGAAAGGCTCATAACAAATCTTTGAAATATTCGCAGATCGCAGATATCAGAGACAATGAAAGCAAGGCGTGTAGATGTCGTGGAAGAGAATTTCAGTTCCCTCTCTGAGAACCAAGAAACGAAAAATTTCATTTGGAGTGATGAAACGCAAAGAATACTGTTTAATGTCCCGCTCGTCAAAATAGTCAATAGAGACGAAAAATTTAGTACGAAGTCTCACTAAAATTTTTCTATTTTGAATTCTAAACGAAGACATAGTAATTATGTTCGTTTTAGTTTAGCGGTACTGTATGTCTTACAACGTCCGTCCATACAATGAGCTGTTCGTTTTTTATGAATAGCGCAACAACGGAAAGATCCGCGACGTTTCTTCAGGTGAGTGCACGCTATGTGGTGCTATTACTCACCTATTCACCCATTCCTCCTAGGAGTTACGACGATTCGGGAAATGGGGGGGGGGGGGGGGGAGGGGGACAACTGAATCTATCCAAGATCATCATTGAATTGACTGATTAATGTTCTTTACCTGACTAGGATCTTATTATCTGTGAATTACTATTTTTTTAACTCTCTCGATTTTGCTGCGCTGCAGGTGTACCCTTATTGTCCGTGATGATGTAACACCTTGGGAGCGAAAAGAGCCGTCATCGCTCTTCCCTTACAACTAAACGCCACACAGTCTATTTCAGGACGTTCCTACATCTCTAGTCCATTTTTTCGACTGTAAATTGGTCTCCAACACACAATGATAAATCCACTTTTCATCTATAGTCCCACGACTACGTCAAAAGTCCTTCACTCAAATTCTTCAGATTCAGTAGTTAAATGCCCTTCTTTCAGTGTTCTTGATCTACTGTAATCAAATGGTTCAAATGGCTCTGAGCACTATGGGAATTAACTGCTGTGGTCATCAGTCCCCTAGAACGTAGAACTACTTAAACCAAACTAACCTAAAGACATCACACACATCCCTGCCCGAGGCAGGATTCGAACATGAGACCGTAGTGGTCGTGCGGTTCCAGACTGTAGCGCCTAGAACCTCTCGGCCAATCCTGCCGGCTACTGTAATTAAAAACTCGTTGTTATCACTGTTACACTCAGATTCTTCAGTTCTACACGCACTAATGGAAAATTAGATGCACTGCAAGTCGGGCACGTAACTTGTGGCTTCATAGCCTTAACACCTTCTTTGTCTGTATGAGGTGTATGACGGGAAATGTGTTTCGTTTGTGAAGCATTTTCAAGGTCACTTGCTTCTGTGATTACACGGGACATGTCATGACCGTAAACTTGAAGAATCGAAGAACTGAATATGGTGAATGATATACCAGATCTTTTCTGCCATGGATGAAATTAGGAGAAACAATCGGAAAAGTTGCATCATTCTTATTGATCACATTGGGAGCCTGTCACATGACACGTCTAGCAATCGATAAATTGACGGATAAAGATATCGAATTTATGACTAATCGTCAGTATTCACCTGACTAACGACTTATTATTTTTTCCTTGCTTTAGACAAAAGCGTATGTAACTTTCATCCTCTCAAAGAGTTCTTGATCCATTCAAAACCGTGTTTCTGTAGCGTCAACATTTTAAAGTAGACGGTATAGTTCCTGAACTGGATCGAATACAAGAAACAGTGAAAAAAATTTGAAAGACCAAACTATTGAGAAACCATACAACGATTTGCAGCAATATACTGCTTATTTTTTAAGTGTTTACGTAAACACTAAAAAGAGCGCCTTCGTATTTCGTACCCGTTGAAATGAGATGAGTAACAGCTCATAAATCGTACAAAACTTTCTGTGTAGCTATTCTCTACCTAAGTATCCTGCGAAATGGTGCTGAGGTCAGACAATGGACTCGCCTTCTGGAGGGCAGCGGTTCATATCCTGCCATGTGTTAAGTTCCCTGAATTTCCCTAAATCGGTTAAGGCGAATGCTGGGCTGGTTCCTTTTGAAATATACGTACAATTTCCTTCCCATCCTTCCCCAGTCTGTGCTTGTGCTCTGCCTCTAATGATCTTATTGTCGACAAAACTTCATACTTTAAACATGCTGCCTTTCTTCCAAAACAGTAATATGAATTTTATTGGCGATTTCGTTGGAACTTTACGAAACTGCACAGTTCGTTGGTCCAATTACAAATCATTTTATCGCTTGATAAACGGTGGATTCTACCCTCAAGCATTTGCATTGCGTAAGAAGCGAAATTCTTTTGCGCATGGCTTAACATTGTTGCAGAGGTAGGGCAGACTGCAACAATAAGAGAAACGAAACGGAAGCTGTTTTGGCCAGAGAGGCCGCTGGCGAAATGGGGGAACTCAGCTACGGATTGCATACAAAGAGTCAAGTGCTAAAGCCAGGGAAGTGCGACAGAAAGAATTTTGGGACTCGTCCAGATACAGCGGAAGGGATTAGGTGGAAATATACAATTCGCTGCAGTTGCGTAAAGAGAAATGACAACTGTTCGCGCAGCCTCGGAACCACCATCACACATGGATCTAAGGCAGCGCTGCTTCAAAGAAAATCTGCATCGCATTCGCCACATAACATCCCTGCTGAGTTCGTGGCCATATTGCGATCGGTTACGTACGTATATCCGCGTGATTCCATACATACTCTATTCGGAGACCTGCAAAAACTGTCCCCTTCAGATTTTTATGCCGTTCTTACCGGAGAATAATTACGAAGTTCACAGAACTGAGACTAACTTAACCTTTCAATAAACAAAGTGTCACCTTTCTATCTAAACAAAGATATAGATCAGTTTGTCACTATATCTAACATGCCAAAAAATAATGTAGGCACAAAAAATATTGTCAGTTTTTTGTTGACTAACCCTGTGTGTATGTATGATATCTCAATATCATTACGTCACGGTGTCGGAATGTTCAGTTGACCCTAGAACTGTATACACGTCTTGAGTAAATGGGAAATCTGCCTTTAATTGTGAATCACATACATTGTGGTAAGATACTTATAACAATCTGCAGATTGTTCATTTGATTAAATTGTTTTATTAGTTATTATTATTATGGTTTGACAGACCTGATCAGGCGCAAAATATAGCAGTCCACTGCTCTGAATACAAAATACCTAACCTGTACACGAGTTTCTACTGTTCCAACTTCTACGAAAACGCGATACCGATCACATTAGCTTGCTGGCCAAAAGCAACATCGTCTTTCGTATGTCTAGAACTGCAAAAGTAACTATTACAAGTATTACGTTTATCAAAAGTCATTAATGGCAACAAAATTTACCTTTATTTAAAAAAGATTTTCCTGACTCTTTAAACGTGTCTAGCAACTAAGCAAAATAATAATAATTCGAAACGAACTTGTTTACTACTGAACGCACTATTTCGTGTACTCCATGTCAAGAGCGTGGGCGTAGAAAACCAATCCAAGTCGGAAACTCGTAGTGCTTTCTACTGTTAAGAGGTAAAACAAAAGCCGTCATTAGGCAACGGTGACTCAGCACCCGCGCGACAGGAATTCCCCAGAGATAAAAGTAGCAGTTCAAAGCCGGCGGGCTTGCATCTACGTGTCAGATGAATTTCGTCAGCGATAGGGCAGCCTCCTAGTCAGCGTGACACGCGATTTCTGTGCTCGGTATCGCGGGAGCTAATCGCACAACTCATTGTTTATGTACTACGAAACGTGCGATTCTTCCCGGATAACTATCACATTACATTAATACTTGTTCCATAGATCATGAATATGACATTTCGTAATGATGTGGAACGTGACAAATGTTGGTTGTGTCTCTGTCAGACTTTTAATACTATTTGGCGACTGACCGAAGATTTTTGTGGCAGCATAATTCGCACATTTCTGTGCGAAAGTCAGATTTAATCTAGAGTAGTGAATATCATCCTTTCTTCTAGTGTTGTAGCTATACACTTCGCTGTTATTTTTTAATTGGGATGGGTTATTAATAAAAAATTTCATACGTGAATAGATGTATTGCAAAGGCACTGTGAATATCTCGAGTTCCTTAATTAAATTTCAGCAAGGCGATCTTGGGTGCGCTCCAGCTATTATTTTGATTTCACGCTTTTGTGCAATGAATACCTTTTCCCTTAATGATGAATTACCCCAAAATATGATGCCATGTGAAGGCAGTGAATGGAAATAGGTACAATAGGCTAATTTACTGATATGTTTATCACCAAAATTTGCAATAATATGAATAGAATAAGTGGCTGAACTTAATCATTTCAGAAGATCATCGATGTGTTTCTTCTAATATAAAATACCTAACCTGTACACGAGTTTCTACTGTTCCAACTTCTACGAAAACGCGATACCGATCACATTAGCTTGCTGGCCAAAAGCAACATCGTCTTTCGTATGTCTAGAACTGGAAAAGTAACTATTACAAGTATTAAGTTTATCAAAAGTCATTAATGGCAACAAAATTTACCTTTATTTAAAAAAGATTTTCCTGACTCTTTAAACGTGTCTAGCAACTAAGCAAAATAATAATAATTCGAAACGAACTTGTTTACTACTGAACGCACTATTTCGTGTACTCCATGTCAAGAGCGTGGGCGTAGAAAACCAATCGAAGTCGGAAACTCGTAGTGCTTTCTACTGTTAAGAGGTAAAACAAAAGCCGACATTAGGCAATGGTGACTCAGCACCCGCGCGACAGGAATTCCCCGGAGATAAAAGTAGCAGTTCAAAGCCGGCGGGCTTGCATCTACGTGTCAGATGAATTTCGTCAGCGATAGGGCAGCCTCCTAGTCAGCGTGACACGCGATTTCTGTGCTCGGTATCGCGGGAGCTAATCGCACAACTCATTGTTTATGTACTACGAAACGTGCGATTCTTCCCGGATAACTATCACATTACATTAATACTTGTTTCATAGATCATGAATACGACATTTCGTAATGATGTGGAACGTGACAAATGTTGGTTGGGTCTCTGTCAGACTTTTAATACTATTTGGCGAATGACCGAAGATTTTTGTGGCAGCATAATTCGCACATTTCTGTGCGAAAGTCAGATTTAACCTAGGGTAGTGAATATCATCCTTTCTTCTAGTGTTGTAGCTATACACTTCGCTGTTATTTTTTAATTGGGATGGGTTATTAATAAAAAATTTCATACGTGAATAGATGTATTGCGAAGGCACTGTGAATATCTCGAGTTCCTTAAGTAAATTTCAGCAAGGCGATCTTGGGTGTGCTCCAGCTATTATTTTGATTTCACGCTTTTGTGCAATGAATACCTTTTCCCTTAATGATGAATTACCCCAAAATATGATGCCGTGTGAAGGCAGTGAATGGAAATAGGTACAATAGGCTAATTTACTGATATGTTTATCACCAAAATTTGCAATAATATGAATAGAATAAGTGGCTGAACCTAATCATTTCAGAAGATCATCGATATGTTTCTTCTAATTAAATTTCTCATCAATGCACACACCCAGAAATTTTGAATATTCTGCCTTAACAACAGACTTCTATTCATGGTCTAAATTTATCAGTGATGTTATGCCTTTTACTGTACAGATTTGTATACACTGTGTTTTCTGAAAATTTAGTGAGAGTCCATTCGCAGAGAACCACTTAATTTTCTGAAAGACATCGTTTACAATTTCCTCAGCTGTTTCTTTTTTGTTGGGTACGATTACTACAATTGTACCGTCAGCAAAAAGAACTATCGTTGCATCTTCATGAATACAGAGTGGCAAGTCATTAATACATATTAAGAACAATAAGGGACACAAGACTGAACACTGTGGGATACCGTTATTGATACCTCACCAGTTAGAGGACTCTGCTGATTTTTGCAGACTATCTGTACTGTTAATTTCAAACTTCTGAATTCTTCCAGTTAAATATGAGTTAAACCATTTGTGCACTGTCCCACTCATACCACAATACTTCAGCTTAACTAGAAGAATTTTATGATTCACACAATCAAAAGCCTTTGAGGGATCAGAAAATATCCAAATGGGTAATGTTTGGTTACTGAGTGCACTTAATATTTGATCAGTGAAAAAATATCATATTCTGCTGAAGATCCTTTCTGAAAACCAAATTGACATTTTGTTAGTAGTTCATTTTTGCAATTATGTGATGCTATTCTTGAATACATTATGTGATGCTACTCTTGAATACATTTCTTTTTCAAGAATTTTGGATAAAGCTGTTAGAAGTGAGATTGGGCAGTAGTTGTTAGCATCAGACCCATCCCCTTTTTAATGCAATTATTTAACAATAGTGTATTTCAGTCTATCTGGGAAAGTGCCCTGTTTCAGTGAGCTACTACATATGTGGCTGAAAATGCTACTTGTCTGTTGGGAACAAGCTTTTAGTACTCTGTTGGAAACGCCATCAGTTTCTTGCGAGCTCTTATTTTTAAGTGAATTTATTGTTTTCCAAATTTCAGTAGGACAGGTGGACTGAATTTCAATCGACTTGCATAAGTATTGCCTCTTCCATGTGTAGTATTTCAGGCTCTTCTTCACTGGTGGTACATAATGTGAGACTTTTCTTTATGAAGTGATTTAAGCTGCATGGTTAAACAGCAGGAATCTCCGTCTAAGTTCCTTGTGATGGCCGCTGTTTTTGATTCGAATTCTGGAATATTTACTTAACCTTCTTTGCTGAAAGAATTATGTAATTATCAAAAGCGCTGTAGTGAGATACTTGTTGACTATCATTTGACGCGCAGCTGACCTTAAGAGTTCGTGGAATGATATCTGGTAAACTGCTGATTAATATAACATGTAGTCTGTCGTCGATGTCCATCTAGGATTCGTCCCACGCTTTTGCTCTGGTGTTCGCCTATGAAACAGAGATCGGTAGTGCACGCCTGTGAGGTAATGCCAGAATTGGAGGTAACCGGTTCGAAATCTGGTGTTGGTAGAATTTTAACATCTGGTATTTGGCCGGCAAGCCTGGGGAAGGTATTTGCATGAAGTTACTGATTGCTACACTTTGCGCCAATGTCGTGCACTAGACTTCAAATCTCTTCTCAGGATTTCATCGAGTAACAATGTGTGACATTTTTATGGTGATTCAACCATCGGATGTGGATGTTAAGCACTGTTTGGTGCTGTTCGACTAAGCTGCGTGCTGGCATCGAGTTTCATGTATCTCTTCTTCCATCATACAACTCAAACATGAATCCACCCCACACACGGACCAACTGTAGTCACATATCCTCAGCCGATAAACGTAAGACACGACCCCCACACAATGCGAGGGAAGGCACAGTTACGCGAGGTTAGATGGCAGTACCTGCCCGATGGGTCCTCCAAACAACAGTGCATCACTACTCTGTTCTCTTCTTCTTGTTAAAGATTTCCAATTTAGTATTGCTAGTTTCTTCTTTTCTTCTGTCTCTTAAAATAATGACTGCTAATCGGATGTTTCATGACGATTACTATCGAGAGAAAACGTGACTTAAGTGATAATTAATCTGAGAAATCTATAGTGCGGCGTCAAATCACTCTGTTACTAGACTCATATGGAGGTCAGTTGCTGATTATGACACTGTAGCACGAATAATGCTGGATATTTCCAGCATTAGATGAAGCAGCCTGCTCTGTATCCTTAGCTTGACGTTATACCGCCTCATATACAGTCTTACTGATTTATGCTAAGAATGACTACCAGTTTCATATTTTGCTCTACTTGTCCTACAACTCCATTCTCTATACTGACTTCTATCTTTAACTGTCCAATTTGTTGTGTGGTTAATGCAGTGGTTTCCGTTGCCTCCTGCATCCTCATGTCTATAGCTGTACTATCCCGTCCTGAGAACAACAATGTGCTTTGGATCTCTGTCCACCTTACTGGCCTGTTTTGACAAGCTGTTGCAGAATGAATGTGTCTCTGAATGAACTCTTTCGACTGGGAGTGCAAGACGTCTCAGATATTGACTGCCTATGACTGCACTTTACTGTTTGTATTCGAAGCTTGTACATCTCCCCTCAACTTCTTCCTTCTGATTCTCTCCTTCCCACATCTATGCGCTTCGTTTATTACAGTCATCAGTAAAAATCCCACATTCTCCTTCCAAATTTAGTTGTGTACCAACATTATATTGGGTAAGTCACTGACTAATGCCACCTAGAATAACTCTGAAAGTATGATATTAGCTGAAACGTTTGTGGGGCAAATGTTGCATGGGACAACAGGGGCCATAATATGACGTTTGTTTTTTGTTGCTAGTTGGGGTCGCGTCAGAGATATGAACGTCAACTTTGTTTTTTAAATGGCATGTTGTAGTTTGGTACTTCTTTTCTGGTAGCAGCTATCAAGACTAATCAAATGATGTGTAAAAGTAAGATCTTTGAAGGTCAAAAAAGGTCAAAAAGATGGCATGAACGTCCATTTACAGAAGGTGTGACCACACGGAAGGTGAGACCATACAGAAGTGATGACCATTGGTATCAATGCAGTGCTGCAATCTTCTTATCATGGATTGAGTGGTATTCCCTATCACTTTGGCACTTATAGAAGCACATGCTCTGACAATTCTCTCTCGCATATCTTCAATGTCTTTTACGGGTCCCCCCCAAGAAAAACTTCAGTGGTATCAACTGTGAACTGTGGCGAACGAGCCAGCCACGACACATCTCCTCCACGTCCAATCCAGCGATATGGGAATTGTCTCTGTAACTCATTTCTAGCCATCAGTGAAAAATGTACTGGATACGCATCGTGTTGATACCACCTGCTAGATGCACACACCACCATCAGTGCTCTCTGAACTAAATAAAAGCGCGAAACGTGCAGAAGCAGTCAAACAGACAATTTACATGGGAGGAAATAATGATCCAGTGCAAACACAAGTCCATACTGAATCTTCTCAGATTTACATGTGATCACAAAAGCAGTACAACACATACTAAGTATTAGTTTGCTATTCGCCCGTATAGAGAATGACATGGTAAGGTGACCTACATTTCTGCACCCCAATCGCTCTTTCCATTGGAGCGGCTCCTGCTGTTAGTGAGAATCATTCCCACCACAGACCACGGCCGCTGCGCGCCACACACCCCTAGACGGAATCGTCCTAGGAAACTGGCTACATACATATTTGATCACTGTACTTACAATTAAATATTACGATTGCAGTCTCAACGGAACAACATTCGACAATGTGTGAAGAATCGTTAATACACCCTGCTGATGGCTGTGGCTCTGGAAATAGAGATATCTTATCATTCTTATGACCCGACATACTTTTCACTTTGCTATCGCAGTATTCCACGTCAAATTCATACCTTCCTTAGGACTGGACATAGTCATTTCCTTTGCACATGTCGGGAAACACACACATACTTCATAAGCCTGATGCTCATGGGAAACCTATCACGCGCCCGCTACTACTAAGTATAATACTTCGCCAATAACTGATTGCCGGCGATACGAAATAATACTGACCGAAATTCAGCGGTGGGTCGACATGTCTCATAAATTTTTCCCGAGAGTGGTATCATTGTGTCTTAGAAAGAGGTGCCTAATCATCTTACAAACTGCGATATGTTAAAAAACGCGATCGCAATGACCATATTACTATCACAATCGCTCCTGGTTCTATAGGTTCACACAAGTATCCATGGTAAAACTATAATGGCTTGGCATTACCTTCGAATGAAGTGGTTTTTCCAGACAAATACCGCTGCATTGAACATAGACGGTGATCGCCGGAATGTAAATTAACAGACCGAAAGTGCGGTCACAAGTCGCCGACTGTGTAAGCTCGTAATAAAATCACCGAATTTAGAAAGTGATTCGGCTAAGGAATGCAGTATGAAGACGGTATTTGCAGCTCCCTCATGCCTCTGCTAGATATTCCTCCAGTATTAGTAATGCATTCTGTCTCGGTGCCACGTCAGAGGTTCTGCAATATATCCACTGTGTTATAGGTGATCATTGATTGAGAATGATCGCAAACAGCAGATGGTGTGCTGATTGAGGTCGTAAGAAGTGTATACAGGCTTTTCAGATCGCTAGTGCTACGCTTCCCGGTAGAAAGTCTGCGATTTGGAATTAAGTCTTTCAATTCAACTACATACCTGCATTTGATCCTATGGAGAAGTCTTTTAATGACTACAGCCACTAGTGAATCGTATTTTGGCACGCCCATATCTCGAAAGGAGTCATCCTTTTCGAACCTATCTGCTACAGTAAAATTTTAGATAGTCCCTATGCCTCTTGCAACTGCTGCCATTTCTGTAGCTTTGTGCATGTGATCACTCCAGTTTAAGTCAGAACTAAGCAGAAGTCGAAGAGAGCTATATCTGCCACCTCCTGCAACCTGTGTAGAAACAGAGTGACCTGAGTTAGTGCGACAGGTCCGTGTTTTGACCATTTGGTGGAAATGGGAACATGTTGTCATAGCTCTGCCAACAGTGTACGATGTGAAATGTCAGCACCAAACGAAGCCTGCTCCTGCAACATGAGGTAGTACAAAAATAGGCAGTGTAGGAACTGGGAGGAGGACGAGGATTTTGCTACTGCATTGTGGTGCGTCCCCAAACTACATACAGGTACTGCAGTCTGATGCAGATACACATCCCTCAGGGCCCATTCATGTATATCACCCCAACATGGTATCATCCTTATTATGTACCATCTAACACAGAAAAATTACGACCTATGGTTCAAATGGCTCTGAGCACTATGAGACTTAACTGCTGAGGACATCAGTCCCCTAGAACTTAGAACTACTTAAACGTAACTAACCTAAAGACATCCATGCCCGAGGCAGGATTCGAACCTGCGACCGTAGAGGTCGCGCGGTTCCAGACTGTAGCGCCTAGAACCGCTCGGCCACTCGGGCCGGCTACGAACTATAAAAGTTCCACTAACTTCATCCGATAGAGAACTTGATAAAATTTTTACCACACCTCTCTCCTCCCATACATCGAAAACAAATACTGTCTGCTAGCTGGTATCAAGTTGTTGAATATACGGGTATTGATCCAGTGCACAGATTAGTGTAAGTCCGCAGCTCGTGGTCGTGCGGTAGCGTTCTCGCTTCCCGCGCCCGGGTTCCTGGGTGCGATTCCCGGCGGGGTCAGGGATTTTCTCTTCTCTTCCTCTTGATGACTGGGTGTTGTGCGATGTCCTTAGGTTAGTTAGGTTTAAGTAGTTCTAAGTTCTGGAGGACTGATGACCATGGCTGTTAAGTCCCATAGTGCTCAGAGCCATTTGAACCATTTGATTAGTGTAAAGTTGCATCGCCTGTACTGTAAGAGTGTGACCATATCCGACAAACTATACTGTAAGTCGCAAGAAATACCCACTTTGAGCGTCTTTCGTTGTTTGAAACATTTCTTTTTCTGCTGTAACACGCTCTGTACACTGCCATACGTTTTTTTCCCGCCACAACTTCGAGGTCTGTGTCAGGTTCTAAAATGACATTAACACGTTCTGATCCATTGCTTCTCACAGAAAACTAGACGTTGCATCGTGTAAATCATTTTGTTGTTGTTGCTGCTAACGTAACACACCACACACACACTGGATGATTTTAAATAAAAGACAATTACAACATAAGGAAACTGGAAGAGTTTGGCAGGGTTGTGGAGCGTTTCCAAACTGCTGTCCGAAGGTGATGACATCCTCTACATTTAAACTCATAGGTCACAGTCGCTAAATAGCTGATGGTTCTGCACTCTGTTTTGACTGATTCCTCATATTCCAGTCATGTACTTGATCACTGTTTCAGTGCTAGCCATCCCCAGAAGGTGTTGCCCCTCCACCAAAACTCTTACTCCATCTCAAACAACCGATGTTAGTCAATCATTATGTGATAACCAATAGCGTACCAGTGGACAGATGGGATGGAAAAGACACCATCGATGTACTGTAATAATAAGCATCACAGTTGATAGCGTGAAAAATTTCAGCAATTTTACAGTAATTTCAACAGTCATCAGAGATGCAACAGCATGTTCCCCAATTTCAGTGTCATCGCTAAACAACCCGTTCTCTACTTTGCGAGTATCATTGTGAATGTAGATAGGTGACTGCAGTACATCCATTCATTGTTAATTCTCGAACGTATACATCATGAATGTATACCAGACAGCGCTCTACATATTTCTAGCACCTCGAGCATAGTGCATAATTTATGATCTATCTCTATATGCATGGGAGTCACAGGGCTTTCTCGAAGATAGAAGATGAAATTAGAGACTGAAAGACCCCCCACACACCAACCCGACCTTTACAGATTCAATCTGCAGCTGACCAGAAGTAGAGCGCTACATTCAGCGTCTTGTGAATGCATGGAGCTTACCGAGTTCTCGCCTATCCAAGTGCACAATATTTTTCCAGATGCTCCCATGTCGAGGAGGTTATCACCCCTTATAGGTGTATAGTAACACATTTGAAGGAGTTGTGATGTAGTAGCACACAGTTAAGAAGAACAAGAAATGGGTTGTTTTCATGCATGATGGAGCTCCAGAAAGATGAATTTGGAAGCATTTTACGTAAATGAACTACGTTACGAATTTTAAAGCATTGTTCTGGTGTCTGGGATCAGTACCAGGAGGGTACTGGTAAGAGAGAACATAAAAACACGCACTACTAAGGCTACACGGTTCCGCACTTAAAACAGGCTATAATGTTACATTGCTTCAATTTCTGACGTATCAGTCTTGTGGAATGCAGCGCTGTTAATATTCCATTGTAGGAAATATATTTTCATCACGTGACATACATCCTTCTTGCAGGTTTGTCTATGATAAACTATTCTAACAGACTGTAAAATGAAAAAAACTACTTCCTTAAAATATCGATTCTCTGTGATACATGCACATTGTAGCTTTCCAGAGATGCATAGCGTCCACTGTTCACATTCGATCGTGGTTCAGAAATTATACTATGCCCGCATCAGTCCTATATAAAATGATCGTTAGTAATGGAGAATGCCTCTTATAAGGAAACAGATAACGCATAGTAGCAGCGTTCGACATGTGTAATTACATCCTTGCCGCTACTAACTCTGTAAACAGCACGTTTGTCAAGCAGATGCATACATGGGGATTGCAGTGTCTCACAAACACCTATCGCTAACTTAGAATCACCTTAGTTATGAAACTGAAGTCTCGATCTTATACCCAAGATGTGACAATGGAATGGAGTACATTGGATAAATCTTTGTTCATTTAGAGGAATGTGCCGAAACAAGGACATTTCATCACACTTGAGATGGAAGTCCTCTGATGTCCGAGAGGTTTGCTGTTAACAATCGCACTAGACAGTGCTCTAAGTCTCATACAGAACACGTGGTTGTATACAAGTCAAACGCAGGCTATGTCACATGACTGATGCACCCTGACATAACATTGGAAAAATGTTCAAATGACCAGCAAGATCATCTCCCTTCCAATCAACTATTAAATTATTACAGCTCCATCTGAATCGATCACTCTGTCCACTCTCTGTTATCCTTCAATGCATATGCATGTAAGTTTAGAAGCAGATGGTTCTCTGTTTTCCTGAAACACGTCAGCGTGTATCACTATTACCACAATAGACACACAGCAGAGTGCTGCCTCGACAGAAAAGAAAGTGACTCCTTCCAAATGGTTCAAATGGCTCTGAGCACTATGGGACTCAACATCTTAGGCCATAAGTCCCCTAGAACTTAGAACTACTTAAACCTAACTAACCTAAGGACATCACACACACCCATGCCCGAGGCAGGATTCGAACCTGCGACCGTAGCAGTCGCGCGGTTCCGGACTGCGCGCCTAGAACCGTGACTGCTTCCATGGTTCCCTTTGCTTCCATGTTGACATTTTCTCAGATTCCTCTTGCTGTCACATACTTGTTCCCATGCACAAATCGTTCTGTGTCAGCAAGAAGACATGCAGTACTTCCTAGATCCCCCCCCCCCCCCATTTTGGTGTATGTTTCCTCAATTTATACTTATCTTCACTCATTTTTCGCAGTTCTATCGATTTTATGTCAGTTCTACCCATGTGGTTCTGACATAACCTCTCCTTCTGTGTTCTAAACTGGTAGTACAGCTGCCAACACCTAGCGCAATTCACTATTTATCTGATTGGGAGGCATAGTACATCACTGTAGGCGATTGCATACAGTCGCATCCACCCACATATTCCACATTTGCAATGCATTTGCTCTGTTTTCTGTGTACCTGTGTGTGTGCATGTGTCACAGACACCTCCCAGTACCAGATCTTCCCACTGGTGGATCCAACTTCGAACATACAACACACCTTCAGACGTAAGACATGGTTGGTCCACCTGGAAGCGCTATCCCAAATGTTACGTGTGGCGGATCCGACTCTGAACACCAGTTTGCATATATAGTGCGTGGAAGATCCACATTCGAATGCTAACTCGGATGTGGTAAATTGTGGATCTGCAGCCCAACATCGCTCTGTACATTGTGCATCTAGAGATGGGTGTAGAATGCAAATAAGCAAGCAGATTGGGACTAGAAACAGTAACATCTTTGCACCCAGGGGAAACGGGCCAGCCATTGTACAACAGTTCAAACAGTGACTTCGGTCCACTGAGGGCACTCTGGACACGCGTCGGTAGTGGATGACTTGTGACCGTCAGCTGCAGTGGGTGACCACGTAAACTTGTGGGAAATATCAAGTACTGTGAGGAGTATATACTGTGCATGGCCTTATACTGTCTGTCTTTGCGGTATATGTACGAGTGTCTGGCGGTCGATTGCTACATGTATGATGCAAAAGGGATGATATTGTATGGCGCAGGATACGAATTGTATGTTTATTACATCGATATGGTACGTGGAGATCGGTTTCACGCTAAAATATTCAATCTTCCGTCCTTAGTGGCAGAACAGCCTAATTGAGCAAGACTCTTTCCGTATTTGACGATCTGTAGGCCACTTTTGCAGGGTTTAACTGTCAGTGTAATATGGCGATCTGTACAAAATAGTTTTGCCGCTTGAAGTCTCGTCTGCAGAAAGAAAAAGGCGGATAGTGCTTCCACACCAGCAGCATCAGTAAATTGGTGAGTAACTTCAGTAAGAGCCGATCAGAATACTCCATTCATTTGCAAGACATCCTTTGTGCTGGGACATAAGAGCTTCTATATAGCAGTGAGAACGATTGCGTTTCAGAGATGTTTGTTGAAAGCAAGACTTTCCAGGATGGATGGGGTGCCACGTTAGGACCACCAGGAGGAATGCATTCGGCATTATTCTGGGCTATTTTCGTAAATAGGTCCTGTTAGACAAGAATTTCCATGAAGAAAAGCTGAGACATCGTGAAAGCTCCTATAAAAGCGACTGTTAACTATTTCTGCAGCACATTACGATTTCCGAGAGGTAGAATTTGCTCTTGCTTACATAGACATGTGACAGCAGTATAACACTGGCAGCCTTTTAGCTTCACCTGCACAGGTGAGCCGCTATGCAAACGTCTATTGCTGGACCGACAGCTCTGAGAGCTACATGTCAGCCACAGTAAACACGTGCACAGCTAGATGCATCTCACATGTCCCATTAGGTTCACTAGGAGCAATGCACCTTGTGCTGGGAAGCATTGCAACAGATTTCTATAGCGTGTTCAGAGAGAGCGACTTGACTGTTACTTACATAGACATGTGACATCAGTATAACAGTGAGAACCTTTTATTTGCGCCTACGATGGTGAGTCGCTCGGCTGTTAGGTCTTCACTGGACCACAGGTAGAAAGGCATTGTGCCAGCATTGGAAAACACTTGCACGTGGCCCAGGGGCGCCCCACATATGGAACCGACGTGAGTGCGTCGTCCGACATGCGTGCCTTGGGACCTTTGTAGGGAAGAGTTCGCTGATATGTTGCGGTTGACGACAGTACAGAAGCGTTTTTTACATGGAATGAGTTTTTGTGCCATGCATATTTTGCAGCTGTTTAAGCGCTATAAGTGTCTTTGCAGATCGTTACAAATGCATTATTTTTTTACAATTGACGTGTTGTTTGCATGTCTGCTGCATTATTTTGTGAACATGTGCGAGATTGTGCAATGCATAATTTTGACAGCTGACGATTAGCAAGCGTGATTGCAGAGCGTTTTACATGCATTATTTTGACAATTTACGAGTTGTTTGCGTGTCTGTACACCAGTGTACTGCATTATTTCGGTGATTTACGAGTAGTGTGCAGGTCTGTAGGCTATGTAGTGTGACCCCAAGCACATCACAGTGAGTGTTTTGTATCGGCATAATAAGTGAACCACATGAAGTTCATTGCTAAATAAATTGTTCCAAAATAAATAAAGTACAGTCCTTCCTATCCAGCAGCCCAGAACAGGCAGTGTCTTTTTCCCGCCATTTTTCCCCAGACCGCCTTGGGGTGACAGTGCTCCTTGTTCGCAATACTGTGCACTTGATCAGTTGGACTCCAGAACTCGTAGTGAACGCACTGTATGGAGCTACTACCTATGACAACACGAATTGTTTAAATAAACAATGCCTGCATAATAAAGACCTATGTCCATCCTATCCAGCAGCCGAGCACAGGCTGTGCCCTTGCCCCACCAACTCCTAGGAAGAGGTGACGGTCGGATGGCTTAGGTTAGTGGAGGTAGTGCAAGTGATTTTTTTCCTCGTTATTTTCTTAGGTTAGTGGAGGTAGCCAAAGTGCGGTTTTTCCGCTAAATTTTAACTTCCCACCATTTGCGGGGGGAAGGGAGGGGCAGGGTTAGTGGAAGTAGCCCCATTGACCTACTTTCCTGCCAAAATTCGAATTTCCCACCTTGACGTCATTGCGACATTGCCATATGTATCGCAGCCATCCTGGATCCACCATCTTGAATAAATTTGGCAACAGTGCTATGTGGGGTGGTAAGAACTTTGTCCCACTTACTCCTCTCCCCTCAAATATACTCATGTACCCTGATGATATGGCATTCCTTGTCCCTCATTTTAACCCCTACCTTCTCCCAAAGAAATCTTCTTCACCTTAACTGTTTTTTGTCATACAGCAATCTGTCGCACCTAGTAATCAGTACCAAGAATACGAACGCATTAATAGTAGAAAAATCACCTGCTGATTTCGCCTTCCTAATTTTCACCACACCATATACAGTGTGACAACTGTTGGACTACAAGAAATAATTGTTATAAGTTTTGAACGGTTTGTGTTAGGACATTCAAGCTGGATGGTTGGCCACGGGGCATGATGGGAATCAGCATACGTATGCGCATGATTTAGCGACGAAGCCCACTTTCATTTGGATAGGTTCTTCAATAAGCAGAATTGAAGCATTTGGGGGACTGACAATCCGTATATCGCGATCGATAAGTTTCTCCACCCTCAAAAGGTGACTGTGTGGTGTGCATTGTCCAGTCACGGAAAATCGTGCGATACTCCTTGACAGCACGGTATGTGAAGGTTTTGGAAGATGATTTCAACATCATTATCCAAAGTGACCCTGATTTCGACAAGATGTGGTTCATACAAGACGGAGGTCGATCCGATCGAAGCAGGAAAGTGTTTGATGCCTGAAGGAACACTTCGAGGACCGTATTCTGGCTCTGAGGTACCCAGTGGCCACTGGCATGGGCCTCGATTGCTTACCATATTCTTTGGATCTGAACACATGCGGCTACTTTTTGTGGAGCTATATTAAAAACAATGTGTACGTCAATAACCACAAAATCATTGTTGAGCTGGAAACAACCGTTCAGGAGGCCATCGACAGCATCGATGTTCTGACACTTCAGCAAGTCATGAAGAATTTCGCTATTCGTCTGCGCCACATCAACGACGATGATGGCAGGCCGATCGAAAATGTCATAACCGAAATCCGAATATCTGTAGTGTTTACATGTTGAATGAAGTGTGTGAAAGCCGTATTTTGTAACTAATTTACGTTTTTCTCCTACAGTTCAATAATTGTCACCCTGTACAACCATGTCGTGCAAGTTACTGGAACACAAATACACTTGGTAATAATTATCTACTGCACGCTATCCTGGAAACTGAAAGTTGAACAAAAACAAATAACTGCAACTACTAATAGGCCATACCTTGGGATCACATCGTTTCACTACATCTCGCACCTACAAATGCCTTACCTGACTCATTCGTATCACTGTCAATGCTGCTTGTACTTGCGCACCTTACATGTTTTAAAACTCACTAGAAGTTCTTGTATATGATGCTCAACACATTTCATTCTGAAACCACCTGCAGTCGTCTATGTAAATATTTTACCAGTAAATTACGTTCCTAAGGTTCAGACGTTTCATAGGTGTACCTTTGTAAATATGTATGAACTGCACCAGAAAATTCCCACCCTCATCACATTCATCAGCTATACTCGACCACTACCTGGACGAACCTCTTTCCCTTAACCTTCATACACCCCAAATCTTCTCTGAAGGTGATTATTACCGACTCCCGCTTACTGATCCAAGAAATGCGTACATAAAACTATCTGACCAATCAGACAAGTGCTAATCTTCCGTCTTTCCTTTCGTCTCTTCTCCACAAATATAAACGTTGTTGCATTCCCTTTCACCTCCTACGTACAGCGGCCAAACACTCATAAAGAACTTTTGTTTCCTTCCACCCACAAAATCGCCACAGTACTCCTGCCACCTGCATTACCACGTTAGTACTGAACACGGTCGTTGTCACGTGTCCTTGCTGATCATGCCATTGCCTTTATGTCACAGAGGTACAATCTATGAGTAGTCCACTTGTGACCATATTTTTTTATGTAGCACTGGTAGCTGTTTTTCTCAAACCTATACACAATATTTCCAGAATGTAGGACTACTTTCTAATCATGGAGACTTTTCCGCACCGTTTGTGCTACTGAGCATTTACTCTCCCTCTTACTGTTCTGTTAGCTGAATCATTACACGGGACTGGAAAGTAACAATAATAATACAACTACATAGTTTTATTTTGAATTTTAAACGCTTTTCCAATAATCCATGTCTTCTATTTCTGAAGATGAGGTTAGATTTGTTTGTTTCTTCATCATAGCATATGTGATATTAACAAATTATAGCTGCATGGGATATGAAATCGGTTTCTTGGATAGGCTAATTTCTTATCGTGCCTCATGTAAATCTCTGCAAATAACTACTGATTAAAAACTGAGTTACTGCAATATATGAGGGTAACTCCAAAAGAAATGCACACAATTTTTTTAAAAATCCATCTTTTATTTTACATGTTTGAAAGTTTTACAGTGTGTAGCTACATCCTTTAGGAACAATATTTTCATTTCTCCACATAATTTCCATTATTTCATATTTGTTCTTGACTAGTCTTTCAGTTTAGTCGGCACCACTTTTCTTTTTACATTTATTCTTTGCAATTTGAGCTGATCAGATTCCATATTCGCGTCAAACTTGTATTTAACTTGATAACTTTTTGAAACAGTCATTAAAATTGTTTTCACTCTGGCTTATGTCCCTGGACAGTTTTATTTCTTTCATTTGTGTACACCCTTGTATGGCATAAAAGGTGACGCACGTGTTGCATGTTCGTAATAAGTAAGACATTTAATCGGAGCAGCCATTATGCTGGTATATTTTGAGGTTGTGATACTGTCCATAATTTTCTTCCATTTTGGCTGCTGAATCTTAGTAATCTGTTGACAGGGGTATCAAAACATACTTTACCTTTTGCTATTCTTTTAATTTTTCATATTTCTGAATAAAAATGATATTGCTTTAATATGTTTCTTTATACTCTCTGTAATATAACAAGTAAGATTCTTAAAATGCACAATATTGTCAGGTGATGTTAAGCAGCTGAGAGAGTTTGCAGCTTGGTACACTATATGATCAAAAGTGTCCGGACACCCCCACAAACATACGTTTTTCATATTAGGTGCAGCGTGTTGCCACCTACAGCCAGGTACTCCGTATCAGCGACCACAGTAGTCATTAGACATCGTGAGAGAGCAGAATAGGGCCCTCTGCGGAACTCACGGACTTCGATCGCAGTCAGGTGATTTTGTGTCACTTGTGTCATACGTCTGCATGCGAGATTTCTACACTCTTAAACGTTCCTAGGTCCACTGTTTCCGATGTGATAGTGAAGTGGACACGTGCAGTACAAAAGCATACAGGCCGACCTCGTCTGTTGACTGACAGAGATCGCCGACAGTTGAGGAGGGTAGTAATGTGTAATAGACAGACATCTGTCCATACGATCACACAGAAATTCCAAACTGCATCGATATCCACTGCAAGTACTATGACAGTTAGGCGGGAGGTGAGAAAACTTGGATTTCTTGGTCGAGCGGCTCCTCATAAGCTACACATCACGCTGGTAAATACCAAACGACGTCTCGCTTGGTGTAATGAGCGTAAACATTGGACGATTGAACAGTGGAAAAGAGTTGTGTGGAGTGACGAATCACGGTACACAGTATGGCCATCCGATGGCAGGGTGTGGGTATGGCGAATGCCCGGTGAACGTCATCGACTAGCCTGTGTAGTGCCAGCAGTAAAATTCTGAGGCAGTGATGTTATGGTGTGGTCGTGTTTTTCATGAAGGGGACTTGCACCCCTTGTTTTGCGTGGCACTATCACAGCGCGGGCCTACATTGATGTTTAAACCCCTTCCTGCTTCCCAGTGTTGAAGAGCAATTCTGGGATGGCGACTGGATCTTTCAACACGATCAAGCATCTGTTCGTAATGCACGGCCTGTGGCGGAGTGTTTTTTTTTTTTTTATTCTGGTCATCGGTCTTCTGACTGGTTTGATACGGTCCGCCACGAATTCATCTCCTGTGCTAAAATCTTCATCTCAGAGAAGCACTCGCAACCTACGTCCTCTCTTATTTGCTGGATGTGTTCCAATCTCCATCTTCCTTTACAATTTTTGCCCTCTACAGCTCCCGCTAGTACCATGTCTTAACAGATGTCCTATCATCCTGTCCCTTCTCCTTATCAGTGTTTTCCACATATTCCTTTCCTCTCCGATTCTGCACAGAACCTCCTCATTCTTTACCTTATCAGTCCATCTAATTTTCGACATTCGTCTGCAGCACCACATCTCAAATGCTTCCATTCTCCTATGTTCCGGTTTTCCCACAGTCCATGTTTCACTATCATACTGTGCTGTACTGTCCGCCCACGGTAGCTGAGTGGTCAGCGCGACAGATTGTCAGTCCTAAGGACCCGGGTTCGATTCCCGGCTGGGTCGGAGGTTTTCTCCGCTCAGGGACTGGTGTTGTCCTAATCATCATCATTTCATACCCATCGATGCGCAAGTCGCCGCAGTGGCGTCAAATCGAAAGACTTGCACCCGGCGAACGGTCTACCCCAGTCACACGACATTATTATTAGTATTGATGCTGTACTCCAGATGTACATGATCAAAAATTTCTTCCTCAAATTAAGGCCGATACTTGATATTAGTAGACGTCTCTTGACCAGGAATGTCTTTTTTGCCATAGCTTTTGATGTCCTCCTTGCTCCGTCCGTCATTGGTTATTTTACTGATTAGGTAGCAAAATTCTTTAACTTCATCTACTTCGTGACCATCAATCCTGATGTTCAGTTTCTTGCTGTTCTCGTTTTCACTACTTCATGTTACCTTCGTCTTTCTTCGATTTACTCTCCGTCCATACTGTGTACTCATTAGACGGTTAATTCAGTTCAGCAGATCATGTAATTCTTCTTCACTTTCACTCAGAACAGCAATGTCATCAGCGAATCGTATCATTGATATTCTTTCACCTTGAATTACAATTCCACTCCTGAACCTTTCTTATATTTATATCATTGCTTCCTCGATATACAGATGGAACAGTAGAGGCGAATGGCTACATCCTTGCCTTACACCCTTTTTAATATGAGCACTTCGTTCTTGGTCATCCACTCTTATTATTCCCTCTTGGCTGTTGTAGGTATTGTATATGACCCGTCTCTCCCTATAGCTTACTCCTATTTTTCTCAGAATTTCGAACATCTTGCACCATTTTTCATTGTCTAACGCTTTTTCTAGATCAACAAATCCTATGAACGTGTCTTGATTTTTCTTTAGTCTTGCTTCCATTATTAACAGCAACGTCAGAATTGCCTCTCTCGTGCCTCTGCTTTTCCTAAAGCCAAACTGATCGTCATCTAGCGCATCCTCAATTTTCTTTTTAATTCTTTTGTACACTCCTGGAAATGGAAAAAAGAACACATTGACACCGGTGTGTCAGACCCACCATACTTGCTCCGGACACTGCGAGAGGGCTGTACAAGCAATGATCACACGCACGGCACAGCGGACACACCAGGAACCGCGGTGTTGGCCGTCGAATGGCGCTAGCTGCGCAGCATTTGTGCACCGCCGCCGTCAGTGTCAGCCAGTTTGCCGTGGCATACGGAGCTCCATCGCAGTCTTTAACACTGGTAGCATGCCGCGACAGCGTGGACGCGAACCGTATGTGCAGTTGACGGACTTTGAGCGAGGGCGTATAGTGGGCATGCGGGAGGCCGGGTGGACGTACCGCCGAATTGCTCAACACGTGGGGCGTGAGGTCTCCACAGTACATCGATGTTGTCGCCAGTGGTCGGCGGAAGGTGCACGTGCCCGTCGACCTGGGACCGGACCGCAGCGACGCACGGATGCACGCCAAGACCGTAGGATCCTACGCAGTGCCGTAGGGGACCGCACCGCCACTTCCCAGCAAATTAGGGACACTGTTGCTCCTGGGGTATCGGCGAGGACCATTCGCAACCGTCTCCATGAAGCTGGGCTACGGTCCCGCACACCGTTAGACCGTCTTCCGCTCACGCCCCAACATCGTGCAGCCCGCCTCCAGTGGTGTCGCGATAGGCGTGAATGGAGGGACGAATGGAGACGTGTCGTCTTCAGCGATGAGAGTCGCTTCTGCCTTGGTGCCAATGATGGTCGTATGCGTGTTTGGCGCCGTGCAGGTGAGCGCCACAATCAGGACTGCATACGACCGAGGCACACAGGGCCAACACCCGGCATCATGGTGTGGTGAACGATCTCCTACACTGGCCGTACACCACTGGTGATCGTCGAGGGGACACTGAATAGTGCACGGTACATCCAAACCGTCATCGAACCCATCGTTCTACCATTCCTAGACCGGCAAGGGAACTTGCTGTTCCAACAGGACAATGCACGTCCGCATGTATCCCGTGCCACCAAACGTGCTCTAGAAGGTGTAAGTCAACTACCCTGGCCAGCAAGATCTCCGGATCTGTCCCCCATTGAGCATGTTTGGGACTGGATGAAGCGTCGTCTCACGCGGTCTGCACGTCCAGCTCGAACGCTGGTCCAACTGAGGCGCCAGGTGGAAATGGCATGGCAAGCCGTTCCACAGGACTACATCCAGCATCTCTACGATCGTCTCCATGGGAGAATAGCAGCCTGCATTGCTGCGAAAGGTGGATATACACTGTGCTAGTGCCGAGATTGTGCATGCTCTGTTGCCTGTGTCTATGTGCCTGTGGTTCTGTCAGTGTGATCATGTGATGTATCTGACCCCAGGAATGTGTCAATAAAGTTTCCCATTCCTGGGACAATGAATTCACGGTGTTCTTATTTCAATTTCCAGGAGTGTATATTATTGTTGCAAGCAGCTTGGATGCATGAAATGTTAAACTGATTGTATGATAATTCTCACACTTGTCAGCTCTTGCGGCCTTCGGAATTGTGTGGATGATGCTTTTCCGATTGTCTGATGATATGTCGCCAGAGTCATACATTCTACACACCAACGTGAATAGTCGTTCTGTTACCACTTCCCCCAATGACTTTAGAAATTACGATGGAATTTTATGTATCCCTTCTGCCTTATTTGAGCGTAAGTCCTCCAAAGCTCTTTTAAATTCCGATTCTAATACTGGATCCCATATTTCTTCTAAATCGACTCCTATTTCTATCACGTCAGACATATCTTCCCCCTCAAAGAGGCTTTCAATCTATTCTTTCCCCCTATCTGCTATCTCCTCTGCATTTAACATTGGAATTCCCGTTGCACTCTTAATGTTACCACCCTTACTTTTAATGTCCCCGAAGGTTGTTTGGACTTTGCTGTATGCTGAGCCTGTCCTTCCGACAATCATTTCTGTTTCGATGTCTTCACATTTTTCCTGCAGCCATTTCGTCTTAGCTTCCCTGCACTTCCTATTTATTTCATTCCTTAACGACTTGTATTTCTGTATTCCTGAGTTCCCCGACATGTTTTTGTTCTTCCTCCTTTCACCAGTCAACTGAAGTATTTCTTCTGTTACCCATGGTTTCTTCGCAGTTACCTTCTTTGTACCGATGTTTTCCTTCCCAACTTCTGTGATGGCCCTTTTTAGAGATGTCTATTCTTCTTCAACTCTACTGCCTACTGAGCTATTTCTTATTGCTGTATCTATAGCCTTAGAGAATTTCAAGCGTATCTTGTCATTCCTTAGTAATTTCATATCCCACTTCTTTGCGTATTGATTTTTCCAGACTAATGTCTTAAACTTCGGCCTACTCTTAATCACTTCTATATTGTGATCTCAGTCTGTATCTGCTCCTGGGTACGCCTTACAATCCAGAATCTGATTTCGGAATCTGCGTCTGACCATGATGTAATCTAACTGAAATCTTCGCGTATCACCTGGCCTTTTCCAAGCGTACCTCCTCCTCTCGTGATTCTTGAACAGGGTATTCTCTGTTACTAGCTGAAACTTGTTACAGAACTCAATTAGTCTTTCTCTTCTCTCATTCCTTCTCCCAAACCTATATTCTCCTGTAACCTTTTCTTCTACTTCTTTCTGTACAACTACATTCCAGTCCCCCATTTAGCCGTGGTAAAAACTGCTGTTTTGAAGAGCGCGCCACAGCGCGTAGTGTGAAGCAGTCTCGCTCCGTTTCTGGCGGTGGCGCCGCTGTGGCAATCGTAGCTTTGGTGTCTCCCTCTGGTGGGAAAGGGGAAAGGTTGCCTGTTCACGTGCATTTAAGGGGTGCTATGAGCTCGCCAGTAAGTGAGTCTGGGTCAGTCTCTCGTCCCCAGCTTGCTAGTCTGTCTCTCGTCCGCATTTGTTAGGCAGTTAGTGTCTGTCTGTCGTTCGGAGTGCTAGTATGTCTGTCGTTCGTATCAACCTTTAAAGCCGGCAGAATGAGAGTCTTTCCACTCCGCCAGTAAGAGAACTCAGCGAGTGGTCGCCCGGTCAGGGCTTAGTTCCTGCATCTGAGTCTGTGCGTTAGGCCGCCAGTCTGCTCGAGTTTGCTCAGGCAATGGTCACTGGCGGTTGGATCGATCGGTTGGTCGGTCGCGCACTGAGACACGACTTGTCCGTCTTGAGCGTCGGCGCATGTGAGGTCGCCACGTGAGTCCAGCGGGCCGCGGCGTATAGCGAGGGGTAGTTGACTTCGTGGTCGACACGAGAGCAAGAGGAGTCAACCCACGACATCAGTCTGGCCGGTGCGAGCTGCGACGACGTGAGACGGGAGATCGGCGCGCCTTCCTGCGTCCGTTGAAGCGGCTGGCAGCGGACGGTTCGGGAGAGCGATTTGGTGGTACTGCGCCAGGTCTTCTCGAGAAATCGCAGTTTATTAGAAGTCAAGTGATTGGTGATATGTCGTTTGATTTGCTCTTGTTAAATTCTACTTGTTTTCAAGTGAGGTCACCAGCCGTTTTGCTTTGGGGTCGTCCCACCATTGTTCTTCGTTTGCCCACCCGCGGGAAGGTGGTTGTTTATAAATTGGGTGGTCCGTTTTTCCCTTGTGGACTAGGGGCGGTTAGAGCAACTTGCAGTTCGGGTTGTTTGGTAATCTCCCTATCAATCTACCGTACGTTAGTAGCTGCCTCTGTCATATTTGTCGGATTTGGTGTGTTAAAATTTATTGCTTGGAGTGTAACGGCCTAATACCTGAAATATGTTTTGATCTTTGGAAACTTTGATATTATTGCCTATGATCTTCAGAGGCGGTATCTGTGTACTGTAGAGCACCATAACTATTGTTTGGCCGATCTTGCAGAATTTGATATAAGATTGCATTTCATGGGCTGTTATTTAAATGATCATTTTAGTATATAAAGTTGCCATCCTTTCACCGTAAGACATTTCTTAGAAGTTAAAATCAAGTTGCACCTTCGATGGCAAGGTTAATATTTTAATTGTTGGTGTTTTGTACCATTTCCATCCCTACCACGGGAGGTGCATAGTTTGTGTGCTTGTGTAAATTGTTAAAACTCTTAGTTTAAAGTTATCTGGTGTGTTGCAGATTTGCACCAGTGTAGTCTTTCAGAGGCTGTTGTGAATAGTCGTAACTACGGCCGTGTCAAAAGGGAGCGCCAAGGTTCTCTGCCCGAAAGCTCATACAGTCAAAACTTGTTTCTTTGTGCCTCTGAATAAATTGTAACTTTGGTATTTAGAGGGTGCTTTCTGCTTATAATTTTAAATCTGTTTTCTTTAAAAGAAAACGCTTTTAGGAATAAAATTCCCATTTGTTAAAAGGAATTTGGTTATGATTTCATCAGTTACTCCCTGGCAACTACTTCCATGCTTTCATAGTGTGATTAAATGTGTTAATGTTCTTGATGTATCGCTAGTAAATAAAATAAATTCTTAAGAATATTCTTTGAAAATAAATCACGGTTCACCATGACTATTATATTTTCATCCCCTTTTCCATTGTTGCCCTTTCAATAACCTCATACACCTTCTCTATCTCTTCATCTTCAGCTTCCAATGCCGGCATATATACGTGAACTATCGTCGTCGGTGTTGGTTTGCTGTCGATTCTGATAACAACAACCCTGTCACTGAACTGTTCCCAATAACACACTCCCTGCCGTACCTTTCCATTCATAACGAGTCCTACTCCTGTTATACCATTTTCTGCTGCTGTTGATATTACCCTATACTCATCTGACCAGAAATACTTGTCTTCTGTCCACTTCACTTCACTGACCCTTGTTATATCTAAATTGAACCTTTGCATTTCCATTTTCCGATTTTCTAGTTTCTTTACTACGTTCAAGTTTCTGACATTCTGCGTCCCACTTCACAGAACGTTATCCTTCCATTGATTATTCAATCTTTTTCTCATGTTAACCTCCCCCTTGGCAGTCCCCCCCGGAGATCCGAATGGGGTCTATTCCGGAATCTTTTGCCAATGGAGAGATCGTCATGACACTACTTCAATTACGGGCCACATTTCCTGTGGATGCACGTTACGTGTCTTTAATGCAGTGGTTTCGATTGCCTTCTGCATCCTCATTCCGTTTATCATTGCTGATTCTTCCGCCTTCAGGGCAGTTTCCTACCCCTAGGACAAGAGAGTACCCTGAACCCATATCCGCTCCTCCACCCTCTTTGACAAGGCCGTTGGGAGAATGAGGGTGACATCTTACGCCGGAAATCTTCGGTCGCCAATGCTGATTATTAATCAAAATTTAAGCAGCGGCTGGATTAGAACTCGGAACCGTTTGGATTATGAATCAAAGACGCTACCCCTGGACGAATAGTCACACGACAATAATATCCTTGTAACTGAGTGGGCTGCACGGAGTCCTGATCTGAATCCTGTAAAACACCTTTGAGATGTTTTGGACCGCCAATTTCGTGCCAGGCCTCACCGACCGACATCGATACCTCTCCTCAGCGCAGCACTCCGTGAAGAATGGGCGGTAATTCCCGAAGAAACCTTCCAGACCTGATTGAACGTATGCCTGCGAGTGTAGAAGCAGTCATCAAGGCTAAGGGTAAGCCAACGCCATACTGAATTCCAGCATTATCGATATTGGGCGCCACGAACTTGTAAGTCATTTACAGGCAGGTGTCCGGATACTTTTGATCACATAATTTATGTCTTGAACTGATGAATGACCCTCCTGGAGGGGTTGTGAGTTTTAGGGTGAAACCGGTGAGATCTGTGGATCTACTGATCTGTTTATCGCCTACAGAAATAAAAGATTTGATACACAACCTTCGTATTCTCTCTTGAGATTTTGCTTATTTACCTCATTTATATTTCTTCATATAATAAACATAATTTTCTAAGACGAAACTATTAACTTATACTAATCCTCGTCACACATGATCATAACTGATTTCCATTTGTCAGCTATTGATCGTAGCGCCACGCCAACAGTCGGAAATGATATTTCATCTGTTCTGCATTTAATGTCAACCTTGTTGTCTTGCTAGTGTTATTTTAATTGTTATATTGCTGTACTTTCCTCAAACTGGAAGCTTAGCAATCGCTATTCTACTTTCTACACCTATTTACAGATTTCCCCTTGCTTCTCCTCTGCCCTATGTCAAGCAGGCTATTCATTTCATTCAACTATTCCTATGTATCTCGCTTTCTTTCAGCGGGGACCTTAGTCTTACCATCTGTCCCCACGCACCCTCACTGTCAAATAGGATGTCTGCTACAGTTTATGATCAGCTGAAATTAATGTTAGCTACAAGCTCAGAAAGCTCTAGACCAAATCAGCACAAAATTTTATTTCATTATTTTACGTACTGTTGCAGTGTTGGAGGCGCTATAAAATCCTTGCAAAAAATTAATATGTTGTTTAGTCTAGGTTTCAAAGAAAGATCAGAAGTATTGCAAGGCCCATTATGTCATAGTCAGGAAACAGTCTTCAGTTAATTCCGATTTCTTACAGCAACAAGACAGAATGAGTGTTCAATCATCTGTGATTTATTTTAAAGGTAATGTAAGATCCTACCCTTCACCCTGCTTGTGCAGGTTAACGCAAGAGGCACCAGCTTGAAGTACACAAAGTTAATTCACACCAAGGTAGAACCTGTGTCGTGCATGGTACACAGTCCAATTTTTACATCGCTTCTACTGTCATCCTGGCATTTGGTGGACTTCGTGCATTTCCGAGGCAAACTGTGTCATTTTGTCAATAACGTTTATTTATTGTAATTTCATCCCTTAGGGCACTGCTGGTAATTGTGCCGTTTGCCACTCTCCAGTAAAATGAATTGTGTAAGTAGTAACAGATTTTTTAAAACAAATAATAAGACATAAAATTGCAGTATATTTTAATACTGTGTAGGGAAGCAGCCTACTCGCGCCATATAGAATTCATATGCTTTCCATTGTGTGCCATCCTAGTCCGCTGTAACTAGCTATGACGTCACAAATGTTGCGCAATACCTTAAAAGTAAAGTAAATGATCTGAAAAGTTAATAGCATGTCAGGAGTGATGCTAAAATAATAATTTGTTATGTTTGTAGTTTAGTAACTTTAATAGTTTTCGAAATTTGGACGTTTTACGTAAAAATCATTGGGGCAACAGGAAGGAGCTAGAATCTTCAAAATTTATATTCGAATTCCTTTTTCATTGTAATTTAGTGGAAACAGCATGCTGGATGTCACAAAGTAAAAATTTCGTTGAAATTCATGATTTTCTGTTTTTGTGTCCTAAGAGTAAGGAAGCAAGATCGATTAAGTAAGTCATTAGATAAAGCTACGATGTTTAGATTTAGGTAGGATGGAGATGCGCTATAATAACAAAGATGTGAGAAGTTTCTAAAAGGTAGTTATAAAACTATAGCTGTAGCGTCTCTCCAAAGGGCAAGTTCAGAACGCATCTATTGCGTGCAGTGCAACTAAAACAATTCTCTCGCCAAAAGTAATTAGCCTAGCCACATCAGAATTTTATTACAGACACTTACCGGTGTGCTGATAGCACTATTAAATTGGGAGCTTCATTGGCATTCAGCGAATGAAGCAATTAATTATTTAGTAACTTGAAGTAGTCGAAGTAGAGAAGATATAAAATGTAGACCGGCAATGGCAAGGAAAGCGTTTCTGAAGAAGAGAAATTTGTTAACTTCGAGTATAGATTTAAGTGTCAGGAAGTAGTTCCTGAAAGTATTTGTATGGCGTATAGCCATGTATGGAAATGAAACATGGACGAAAATAGTTTGGACAGGAAGAGAATAGAAGCTTTCGAAATGTGGTGCTACAGAAGAATGCTGAAGATTAGATGGGTAGATCACATAACTAATGAGGAGGTATTGAATAGAATTGGGGAGAAGAGGAGTTTGTGGCACGACTTGACGAGAAGAAGGGACCGGTTGGTAGGACATGTTCTGAGGCATCAAGGGATCACAAATTTAGCATTGGAGGGCAGTGTGGAGGGTAAAAATCGTAGAGGGAGACCAAGAGATGAATACACTAAGCAGATTCAGAAGGATGTAGGTTGCAGTAGGTACTGGGAGATGAAGAAACTTGCACAGGATAGGGTAGCTTGGAGAGCTGCATCAAACCAGTCTCAGGACTGAAGACCACAACAACAACAACAACTTGAAGTGGTGCTTTACGGGCAGAGCGCCAAGGCAGGAAGGCAAATGTTGTTGGCTGTGCCATCGGCGGGTCCGCAGCGCGGCTATATAAATAAGAGCTCTGTGAGCTAGAGTAAGGCCCCAGTTCCCTTCTAGGTTCGTATCAGAGCGCACTCAGTGTTGGAAGCCTCGTCGCGTTGCAAGGAACAGCCTTGGATGCCGTATTACGTAACTCGGTATGCACGTAACAATGAGTTCATATTGGGGTAAAGTGTTAATTGCGGAACGACTCCAGTGATTTATTCTCAGTTTGCGTGTGTTGGATTTTCACGTGTCGCTGTAGGACAGACCATCTATCATTACTAGCGTGGCGTTTGATGAGTATTAACATCAAATTTTGGCGAGCATTCACTTTGAACATTTACATCGATAAAGATTATTGAACAGTTTCGTAATCTAGTGATAATACGATTTACGCAGTAGACTCTGAACAGCTCTGATAGTACAATAGCTGACAGTAGCACTCCTTGATAAAACATTTATCTGGAATTTTACGCTTGATCATTTTCAGAATATAGTGAAAAATGTTATAGTAAACTGCATATACTATGAATCCCAGACATCCTAAATCCTCAGAGTAACGGACTTCAATGATCAATAACTTTATTTCTCCATCAGAGTTGGCACAGTGAAATTTAATTACAGGCATCACGTTTTTGGTAATCACGTTCTGGTTGCCAACATCGTAGTTAGAGAGCTTGTGTTGAGAACGGCAACAAATAATACAAAAAAATTAAAATTTTCCACCCGCCGCCCCACAGCTGGCAAAACAACAGTTCAGCACACATGGTACTGAGAACATCAGAAATATTACTGCTTCTTGGAAGTATGAAAATACGAACTTCAGATCCTACACATTTTAGACAACAGTTAAGTTATTCAGATTATTTCATTTGTCTGAATGTCAATTTCATAAAATCACCTCAAAATGCTCTTTTACGAAAGCATAGGTATCTGTCTTCCTGATGTACAATTTCTATACCACAGAGGCATCTCAGCATCGCTATTGTCATCTATGGCATAGGTACTCAACTGGGAGCCAGTTGTATAAAGTAACCATTAGATGGCCACTGTGGTTTCCCTTTTAGAGAATATTACGAAGGGCAGTTGCAGTAGCAATCATCATCTTACAGTTTAAGTGAAATACGTAGTAGTGTGTTTATTTATTAAAAATAAGTGCACAAAATGTGCTAAAAGTACAATATTGAATGTCAGTTGTCTGCATCTCACGCAATAGTAATTCATAGAGTAAAGATGTTGTGTAAGGATTATCTACGACCTACAATGCTTAATTACAAAGACAACACAGAACACAGTTATTACAATTTCAAGCACCAATACTGATCACTTTGCTCGTGAAGATCATTCTTCCTTGTTGTCCTCCTAGAAACGCCTTACAAACTGAAGATGGATTCCACTTTTAGCCATGAGGACTGGAGACCGTGGATGGTTTGCTACTGTCTTCTGCGTGGTTCGCACGCTATACTTAGAGAGGATGTTCGTGAGGCCCACTTTGGTTTGCAACAGGCCCATCCGCATACCTGAAACATGTATACAGATCAAATTATAGAGCTGGGGGGAGTGATTTTAAATCAGCATAAACTGTGCCTCCTCATTAGAAAGAAACTGCTTTTCTGTATCGTTCTGTCATCAAAATATCCGAACACCCCCAAAAACATACGATTTTCATATTAGGTGCATTGTGCTACCACCTACTGCCAGTTACTCCGTATCAGCGACCTCAGTAGTCATTCAACATCGTGAAAGAAAAGAATAGGGCGTTCCACTGAACTCACTGACTTCGAACGTGGTCAAGTGATTGGGTGTCACTTGTGTCATACGTCCGTACGCGAGACTTCCACACTCTTAAACATCCCTAGGTCCACTGTTTCCGATGTGATAGTGAAGTGGAAACATGAAGGGACAAGTACAGCACAAAAGCGTACAGGCCGACCTCGTCTGTTGACTGTCAGAGACCGCTGACAGTTGAAGAAGGTCGTAATGTGTAATAGGCAGACATCTATCCGGACCATCACACAGGAATTCCAAACTGCATCAGGATCCACTGCGGGAGGTGAGAAAACTTTGATTTCATGGTCGAGCGGCTGCTCATAAGCCACACGTCACGCTGGTAAATGCCAAATGACGTCTCGCTTGGTGTAAGGAGCGTAAACATTGGGCGATGGAACAGTGGAGAAGCGTTGTGTGGAGTGACGGATCACTGTGCACAGTGCGGCCATCTGATGGCAGGGTGTGGGTATGGCGAATGCCCGGTAAACGTCATCTGTCAGCGTGTGTAGTGCCAGCAGTAAATTCGGAGGCGGTGGTGTTATGGTGTGGTCGTGTTTTTCATGGAGGGGGCTTGCACCCCTTATTGTTTTGCGTGGCACTATCACAGCACGGGCCTACATTGATGTTTTAAGCACCTTCTTGCTCCCCACTGTTTAAGAGCAATTCGGAGATGGCGACTGAATCTTTCAACACGATCGCGTACTTGTTCATAATGCAAGGCCTGTGGCGAAGTGGTTACACGACAATAACATCGCTGCGGTGGACTGGCCTGCACAGAGTCCTGACCTGAATTGTATAAAACACCTTTGAGATATTTTGGAACGCTGATTTTGTGCCAGGCCTCACCGACCGAAATCGATACATTTCCTCAGCGCATTACTCCGTGAAGAATGGGCTGCAGTTCCCCGAGAAAACTTCCAGCACCTGATTGAACGTACGCCTGCGAAAGTGGATGCTGTCATTAAAGGCTAAGGGTGGCCTAACACCATACTGAATTCCAGCATTACCGAGGGAGTGCACCACGAACTTGTAAGTTATTTTCAGTCAGGTGTCCGGATACTTTTGATCACATAGTGTACGTTTCAGACAGTAAAATGCGGTCATTTGTATACTTTGACACATAGATACATTTACTCGATGAATTCCCTGGACTTGTTATAAACGTAAGCTCTAAACGTTACTGTTGTTTGTCCGCAAGGCATATCAGAATAAGTATCCACGGATAAGGTGTCATGTGCTGGTGCTATGTAGGCATATGCTAGGCTCCGTTTTCCTTCTTTTGCTCTCTCTCTCGTTTTTTCCTTTTCTTTCTAACAACATTGGCGATATTTACTGACATCACAGAAGCCAGAGGTATCAGTTTCCGATTTTAAAATGTTTCGAGTTTCAGTATGAAACCAAAATGTTAAATGTCACCTGCTTGCTTCATCTGAGGAACTCAAGGTGACAATCGCGGAAGTAACAGCGGGATAGGATATTATCATGACTTTGCATTAATTTGCTCGTTCTACAATGTGACTTTAGCATCAGAGATGGAGGTTTCTCAATCAGTTGAGAAACTATAATTGTATTAATTGAGAACTGGTGCTGAAATGCGCCACCGAGAAACCGGTATTGGTTTTTAGTGTTTACATGGAATGACTTCAACAGAAGGCTGCGGTGGATCCTTTTTCAACTGGGGTACTGACCAGTGGAGGGTGAAGATCGGCTGGTTCCGAGCTCCCTCTTGGTGGCCCAGGCAGGCCAACACCCCCGGCCAGGCCGGAAGCAAAGAGTCACACACCATGCCAGCCAAGACACTTCATCATGCACGAAGGTAGGTGTGTTCTGTAATGTTCGAGAGTTGTGTGTTTGCGAGTAGAGGATGTATGTGTAAAAAGTAAAAGAGGCTGCTTTCTTCACAGCACAATAGCTTGGTAATTAACTTGCTATCGTTTAATTGTCAGGCGAGGTTATAATAGTAATTCGAAATGAAGTAGCAATGTTTCACGTAATTCAGAGTTGACACAGTATGAAAACAATGCTTTCTTTATCTCTAGTCTAGTGTAGCTCGTTCATACCTGCCAATCATTTAATTGATTCAACAGTGGGTTCTTGAAGAAACATTGTGTGTTGCATTAACTAACCGAAAGCCCATTTTTAGTACACAACTGACCCCAAAATGGCAACCAACCATAGATAAACAAGCCATCCTCTTAATATTTGTCCCAAGAAGGCTATGACCAGGGACGTAATACAATAAAAACAATAGCCAGAAATACTGAATTTGAATTCAGCGTTATTGACAAAATTCTCTACAAAACTTGTAAAAGCAAGCCAGATCACTATAGTACCCAGTGGGCACTGTAGATAGACTGCAAAGGATATTTTGTAATTTAACTGTTACAGATAAAATTTCTAGTAGAATGAGCAAAATTTTAAAGGCAAAGGGTTTTTCTTTGTCTTTATATATCCCACAGACGCTGGGTAGATGTTTCTTTAATTCAAAAGGGAAACAAAACGGCCTTAACTGAAAAGTGTGGTTTATAAGATCATCTACCAAGAGTGTTAGTCCTCTCGTATACTGGTCAGACTGGAAAGCCAATCCGTAAGAGACTAAAAGTACAATATGGAAGCTAGAGATTAAAGAAGCCAGATTCATCCTTTGCCGAACACTGCTTAAACCAAAAATACAAGTATGTGGTAGATGTAGAAGGAGATGTAGAGGGAAAGGGGGTGAAGATTAAAAATATTATAAATTAGAAAAACAGATGTTTGTATTCCCACATTAACTATTAAATGAGGAAAATAAGTTCAATTATTCAACCCTTTTCGACAATGTTACAATCTCTACATGCGAGGAGAACCCGGGCGCCTCTTTTATAAAAAGATAATGACAATAAGTCTCATTTCTCTGCACATACCTCCACTTCAGTGTATGTTTATTCGTAATTATTGGTTTTGGATGCAAATGTAACTACGGCAAAATTGTCAACAGAGATAATTTTTATACTTTAAGTCAACGATCGGTCGATTAAGAAGTTGACGTGTTTATCTGTGCTTGGTTGCCTTCTCTGTGAACCGAGGATGTAGAATAATAACAACGTTTATGAAACACGACAAAAAAGCGTTTCATGTAGTTAAATGTAGTCAAAAGATAGTAATTCTTTCAGAAGTTGTAAGGAAAGCCATGTCTTCAATCACACCCAAAAAACTGATTTACATCCACATCTATAGACATGCTACACAAGCCGCCGTACGATGTATGGATGAGGGTTCCACGTACCACTTACTAGTCATTTCATTTCTTGTTCCATTCGCAAACAGAACGAGGGAAAAAGACTGTCTAGAAACCTCCGCTCGAACCCCAATTTCTCGCATCTCATCTTCGTGGTCCTTACCCGAAATGTACGTTGGCGGCAGCAGAATCGTTCTGCGGTCGGTCTCAACGCCTACTAACTAAATTTCCCGAATGTTGCATCACGAAAAGTTCATGGTCTTCCCTCCAGGACTCCCATTTGAGTTCACGAAGCACCTCCGTAACACTTGCGTGCAGACCAAAGCTACCGTAACACATCTAACAGCGTGCCTCTCAATTGCTTCGACGTCTTTCTTTAATCTGGCCTGGTAGGGGTCCACAACACTCGAACAGTACTGAAGAATGGGTCGCAGTAGCTTTCTATACGCCGTCTCCTTTGTGGATTAGCTACATTTCCCCAAAATTCTCCCAATAAAACGAAGTGGAACCTTCGCCTTCCCTATTACCAACCTGACGTGCTCGTTCCATATCGCTCTGCAACGTTACGGCCACGTATTTAATCGATGTGAATATGTCAAGCAGCGCGCTACTAATGCTTCATTCGAACGGTAGAAGATTATTTTCCCTTGGCATCCGAATTAACGTACATCCTTTTTTATGCATTTAGAGCAATGTTCTATTCCTTGTACCAATTAGAAATTCTAAGTCATATTGTATGCTCCTACAGTCACTCAACGACTACACCATCTTGTACACCACTGCGTCATCAGCAAACAGCCGTAAATTGCCGCCCACCCAATCCGTCAGATCACTATTCATGTATACAGAGAATACGAGCACCCCTACCACGCGTCCCTGGGGCACTCCTCACGCTGCCCTTGTCTCTAGTGAACAGTCGCCTTCAGGGACAACGAACTGGGTTCCATTACTTAAAACGTCTTTGAGCAATTCACGTGTCTGAGAACCTCAACTGTATGCTCCGACCTTCGTCTGCAGTGGGGCGCCGTGTCAGATGCTGTCCGGAAATCTAGGAAAATAGAATCTGCCTGTTGCCATTCATCCATTGTTTGTAGGATATCATGCGAAAAAAAGGGCATGTGGATACCAGCAGGAGCGACGCTCTCTTAAACCACGCTGATTTGTGGCCACATGCATTTCTGTGCCAAGGAAATTTATTACGTTATAGCTCGTAATGTGTTCAAGAGTGTTGCAGCAAACCGATGTTAAGGTTATTGGTCTGCAACTCTGCGGTCCGTTCTTTTACCTTTCTTATACACAGAAGTCAGCTGCATTTTTGTCCATTCGCTTTGGACTTTGCGCTGGGAGGGGGGGAGAGATTCACGATAGATGGAAGCTTAATAAGGCTCCAGTGCAGTAGAGCACTCATTGTAAAACCGAACTGGGTATCCACCCGGACCTGATGACTTACTTGTTTCCAACACTTTCGGCTGCTTCCCTAAGCCACAGATACCTATTTCCATGTCCTCTATGCGTGAGTTTGTAAGACAGTCAAAAGACGTTATGTTTATATGATCCTCCTGCAGGAATGATAGCTTAAACGTGAAATTTAAAACTTCAGCTTCCTTTTTGCTGTATTTTTCACAACCAGACTTGTTGACGAGTGGGTGGACAGAAGCCATCGATCCGCTCAGTGATTTTACGCAGGACCATAATTTTCTTGGGTTCTTGGCAAGATCGTTCCCAGGTATAATGATGGAAGGTGTATGCTTACCGCACTGCGGGAGCACGAATTTCTATTAATTTTTGGCTGTCAACATCTGTGCGCACTTTTTTGAACCGAGAGTGTTACAATCTCTGTTTCTTCAGCATTTTCTTTATCTGATTAAAACCACAGAGAGTCCTTTTCGTTCTTAATCCACACACGCCAACATCACCGAGCCGTGTCATGCAGAATAGACTGAATTACGACGCTTCCTATCACATAAATAACTCGTGTTCTCCAGATAAAATTTTTGCTTAAAGAGTATTACGCAAAGGACAGATAATTTTGAATCATGGTTTATGCTAGAAATTATTTATTCATGGAAATAGAAAAGTTACGATACGATTCTCAACGCAAAATTTTTACAGTATTTGATACCTTTGCAAATAGAAGAACAGTGACACAGAGAAGCAATTTTTATATTGCTGTGTTTAGTGAAGTAAAAAAAATGCTACCTCAGTATATCTGGTAGTAAGTTTTAATCCGTAGTGATATAATGACAGTTCTTATTTCTGCCAATGACGTTGGTGGTAAGGTAACAGAGTTGAATTCTATTCCCCCCCTACTCCCCACCACCCTTCCACCCAGGCTCGATCGTGTTGAAAGATTCAGTCGCCGTCCCTGAATTGCTCTTCAACAGTAGGAAGCAATAAGATGCTTAAAACATCAACGTAGGTCTGTGCTCTGGTAGTGCCACGTAAAAGACTCTTCCGTGAAAAACACGACCACACCATAACACCACCGCCTCCGAATTTTGCTGTTGGCGCTACACACGCTGGCAGATAACGTTCACCGGGCATTCGCCGTAGTCACACCCTGCTATCGGATGGCCATACTGTGTATATTCTGTAACAAAGTATGACTGAATAAATGTTCTCTCGCATGGAAACCATGCATTTGCAGACATAAGTTCATTGGCCCTTTTTGTTCCATATCCTCTCGTCGATCAATCCCTAGAGTTTGTATACGGTGGAAAAAACATACAGGATATGTTATATACCATCGCGAAGTTTCATAACGGTTGATACACTGGTGGGTTGATCTTTTCTGGTTTTAGCATCTAGGCTGGTATGTTCAATGTCTGGATCGGCAAGAAAAGCAAGCTTATTAGCAACTGTACTACATTCAAATGGTTCAAATTGCTCTAAGCACTATCGGACTTAACATTTGAGGTCACCAGCCCCTAGAACATAGAACTACTTAAACCTAACTAACCTAAGGACATCACACACATCCATGCCCGAGGCAGGATTGGGACCTGCGACCGCAGCAGCGCGGTTCCGGACTGAAGCACCTAGAACCGCCACTGCGGCCGGCTGCGTCCAGCTAAAAAGTGGGATGATTGGGTGGGGAAGCGGAGGACATTGCACTGGCTGTAAACTTTGAGCCTAGCTATGTCACCTGACACTTTCATAAATGTATTGTCCAACTGACGTTATTATCTGTCCCATGTGCACTGTAGTCTGATGGAACTCTGGACTCTAAACATGTTATCTGTGTATTACATCTTCTCTCAATATTACCATATTTCTGTCAGAGGCATCTAAATATCGCGGTATTATCATGAAATTGTTCATGATGTATATTAATGACCTTGCAGAAAATATTAACAAAAACCTCAGCCTTTTCATATATGATGCAATTATCCATTATAGAGTACTCTCTGAAAAACATGCACGAGTATTCAGTCAGATATTAGCAAGATTTTCAAGTGGTGCAATGACTGATTGGCAGCTTATTATTAATATAATTAAATGGATTTTAGAAAAGCTGAGTAGTCGCATACAAACAGGTTCTAGTGTTTTTATGCATACATTCCAGTTGATATGTTTCTGGCTCTGCACATCATCTGATTTCCTGGTGTAAACACTGCAACAAATAATTAGTTATACATGTTTTAAAACACCAGATGTTAACAAGGAAGCGCAAAATCGAACAAAGTGTTAGGACCAATACATACCACTTCATACCAGAAATAACTTTGACAGTTTGTTCCTTAATCATACATTCACGAACCAAAAGGTGTGACATATAATTTAAACCTGGAAAAATGGAATGTTGGTCGGAATACCTCTACTTCAGTGCGCTCGCAGTTGCTATGGAAACCACTCGGTGCAAGAGCGCACCACCTTACGGCATTGCGGCTGTGCAAATGCCGATATGTTTATCAAAAGTCAAACCAGTAACCAATAACAAGTAAAAGTATGTCTTATGTGCCTGCACATTGGCAAACACACATTGCAGTAGTACCAAGTACATTACAAAATTGTAGAAGAAATGTTTTGTCTTGGAAAAGCATGAGTTGTCGAAGATTACAAAAGGATTTGTCTAAATTGGAAAAGTACATTACAAAATTGTATAAAACAGTATTTTGTTTTGGATAGACATGACTTGTCAAAAATTACAAAAAGAAATGTTTAGATTTGTAATTACACTTCTGCACTGTTCGTCAAACGTCAAATGTGAAGACATTTGTCCCACCCTATAATTTATTATTACGGTTGTTCATATGCCAATATGTTTACTGCCCGTTACAGCAGTAAACTAAAAACAACAAAAACACATGTAGTTTGTGTGCACGTAAAAAAAATAGTAAAGGGACGGTGGTTGCCTGCTCACATTTAACCTCAGTAAAAGAAGCATCACTGTAATACCTGGGCACGAGATTGTACCTTTCAACAATTAAAAAATTATTTAGCTTCAAAGAATAACGTTACAAAATTTCAGAAAATTTGTCTTGATTCACTAATCAGAATGGTACATAGGGAAGGGACTGTACATTTGAAGGTTCAATTTTTTTATTCTTTTTAAATATTTTTATTATATTTTTACGTGGTATTTGCTAATCACTGTAGAGCGCAAAGAAAAATAGTAAAGGGAGAAGTGGTTGTCTATATACTCTATTTCAGAAAAGTGGTTAGGAGGGTGATAATAGTTTTTACGTGCCTCTCACAACAAATCGTCAAAATGACTAAAAACCATTCCCTACCACTACTGATTAGTTCTTTGATTAATAGTTCTGGAGCCACTTGACTGAATGCACGTATTTCAAATTCGCCGTTCTAGGCGCTACAGTCTGGAACCGCGCGACCGCTACGGTCGCAGGTTCGAATCCTGCCTCGGGCATGGATGTGTGTGATGTCCTTAGGTTAGTTAGCTTTACGTAGTTCTAAGTTCTAGGGGACTGATGACCTCAGATGTCAAGTCCCATAGTGCTCCGAGCCATTTCAAATTCCTCCAAGATGTCCCAATTGTTCCCCTTCCTCTCTGTGTGTAGGACTGTCATGCTAGTTTCTAATTCTGCCTGAATATGGCTTTTATCGTTCAAATGGGGACGTAATGCGCTACTATCGCTAGCATACCCATGTTCTTTAAACTAGGATTTGAACTCTCGCCTTGTTTGTCCCACGTAAAAACATTCACATGATCCGCACTTTATTTTATGTACTCCAGTTTTACAAAACTTATTTTGTACAGATTCCAGACCGTGCCTCAACAGGTTCCCCAAATTGTTAACCGTTTGGAATCCTACCTGAACGTTAAGGTTTTTGAACAAGTTTGCAATCTTTTGTGAAAGTAGTCCTAAAAAACTTAACGCTATGTGTTTTACTTCTTCTCTACGTTCCATTTTGCCTGTTGCAATCTTAGCAAAAACTTTTTCACCTAGTCTCCTAACATTAGCTTCATGTTGCTCATTTGACAGACCGATCTGTACAGTTGTCCCGATTTCCTTATTTATAACAAAAAACAACTAATACCTGTTTGTTTGCGACTGCCCAGATTTTCTAAAATCCAGTTAATTATCCCACTTATTAAGTTTCAAGAACCAACTTTAAGTGATCAGTTTGGGGATACATTATAATCCCCTGAAAATTGCTCCTGTAAGATTCGTGTAGAATTAGACTAATTTACAGCACTCACAGAACGTTTAAGTAGTCATTCTTACCGCATTCTGTTCGTGGATGAAACAGGAAAAAGCTTTGGAAACTGGTACAGAGTACCGTCTGCCATGCATTTCACAGAGTTTCACAGAGTATGGATGAAGATGTAAGGTAAGGGTAGCTAAGAAAGCGGTGTATATAGCAACAAAAGTCTTATTGAGACAGTCCACAAGTTTGGCCCCGGGCAGTGAATCACATCTTTTCTGTGACCAAAGACCGAGCGGCATTACAGAACACAACAGTACACGATCGGCCATACGAAAGTCGGTATAAGATGGTCATACTGGCAGCCTGATCTACCATGAGGTGACAATGTAACTTAATGCAGGTATCAGACGACTAAGTACTCACCTATGCAAATGAGTGGTCCCTCCCCGAAAGGCAGGTACACATAGGGGTGGCGCTTAGCTTTGACCTCTTCGGAGAACCTCTCAGGGTCGAAGCGGTCGGGGTCAGGGAAATGCGTGGGATCGTGGTGCAGGCCCAGCACAGACAGCACTACTGGAGTTCCCTTCTCCAGAACGACGTCGCTGTCTGGAATCTTGTAGTCTTGCTTGCACTCTCTGTTCAGTACTGCTGCTGGGGGGTGTTTCCTGAGAGACTCTGGAACCGAAATGAAAAAAATATAAATATTGAAAGGCAGAAATGCGCTGAACTGATTCGAGAAAGTGATCACGAACAGCATGAGGGCGGTAGGTACTCGAATCGGCTACTTACGAATCGAGTACCACCGGCCTATGCGGAGTTGAGCATCTGACGGAGAAATAGCCGAGAGCTCAAGCCTTCAAAGTTAGTGTCGCGTTGGCGAGAGAGACTTATGAATTGCTTCCGATTGTTGCTGGCACTCATTGGCTATCATTATCATTAAGTTCGTAGGGTGTTCAATAAGTAGTGCAGCACCCTCTCTTTCTGAAATCAGGTTGGTTTTGTTCAAGATTCAAACTGTTCCCCACTCCTTTCGCTACGAAACCGTATTTTTCAACATGATCTCCGTACCTCCGTGTGGTGTCACCGCCAGACACCACACTTGCTAGGTGGTAGCCTTTAAATCGGCCGCGGTCCGTTAGTATACGTCGGACCCGCGTGTCGCCACTATGGCAGGTCTAGAGAGACTTCCTAGCACTCGCCCCAGTTGTACAACCGACTTTGCTAGCGATGGTTCACTGACAAAATACGCTCTCATTTGCGGAGACGATAGTTTATCATAGCCTTCAGCTACGTCATTTGCTACGACCTAGCAAGGCGCCATTATCAGTTATTATTGATATTGAATCATGTACGGTCAAGACCGACGTTCTTCATTAACGGATTAAAGTTAAGTGTTCCACCAGCTACGTCCGTTTTTCTAAATTCTAATTTCCTTGTCCTCTTCCAGACCTCACGCCAGCCTGCGTGAGCTAAAACGCGTGCCTTTCGGCCTCCTTCTAGTAACACGGTGTTGGCTCTCCTGCCAACCAAAACACTCCGTTCAATGCGCTGGCTTTACGCCACCTTACTGTGGGGCGCGTGGGGGTGGGGGGGGGGGCTGTATACCCGCATGGTAGGAGCCTGCTGGTCGACGTCAGAAGTGCTAGATCCACCAGGAAGCAGAATCAAATGGTTCAAATGGCTCAAATGGTTCTGAGCGCTATGCGACTTAACTTCGGAGGTCATCAGTCACCTAGAACTTAGAACTAATTAAACCTAACTAACCTATGGACATCACACACATCCATGCCCGAGGCAGGATTCGAACCTGCGACCGTAGCGGTCACGCGGTTCCAGACTGAAACGTCTAAACCGCACGGCCACACCGGCCGGCGAAGCAGAGTCATCCATTTTCATAGTACGTATTAACAATCAGAGCACAACAGTACAGAGACTGTGGCTGCACACGATTTTTAAATAAAAATTACTTAGCTAACATATGATTGAAAAAACGTTGATGACTGTTAATACATCTTAAAGTTTCACTTACAGTGACAGCAATAAGATAAATAATACATAAGTTGGACCAGCTTCCAAGACCGGAACATAAGTGTACGAGAGGTACGGTTGCTGACCAATCATCGCGCTTGTGGTTTTTTTTACATCAGATTTATTCTTATGATGAACAAAGTATAGTAATGTTTTAGGTACGCCCGTCAAAATATAACTGAGAACACGACTACATACAACGATTTACAACGTTCTTCCGCTTTCCTGAAAAATGTAAATTTTCGAAAAGGTCGGTTTTTTGTAGTTGGTACTGTAATTGTAATCGATACGGGATTTTAGCACTGAGCGCTGCGAATCTGTGGATAGAGGCAGAGTACAAATATGGGTCCGGAAGACTCTCAGACTTCCGGATTGCTTCGCAAATTACTGTAATTTTACGCAAAATTTCCGCAGCTTCTTTAGCTGAGCTCTTAGCTGGGTCGAACGCAGTCTGAATCGTAACCAAATTCGGCAGCTGCCTTAGCTGACTTTCTCAGATGGGTCGAGCACACTCTCAATCGTAACCACCACTTTCCTTAGATTAACTAAGCCGTAAATTCGAAAATCTTGACAGTTTATTGAAATCAGCTTCTATTGTTTCTCTTAATCCGTTTAATTTGGGGCCGGGATGCTTCCTCGAACAAGAACAAAGGTGAAACCCTTCCTCAAGAATTTCAATGGGAGTTAAAGTACAGTCTCCAAGGAATTCCATGTTCGCAGAATTTTAATTAGTGATATTTATTCCTTCCGTCTTCCGCCATCTAATAAGTGTGTGGGTGAACCCATTGACTCTCCTAACGTGAATGATGACAGTCCATGATGTGGAAGGTTCGCACAGCAAGCCAATTGAAACTGAAGACAGATTTTCCTTACCAGATATAACCTTGTCGAGGTAAGTCATTTTGCCGATGGCGTCGTAGGAAATTTCACCGCCGTTTTCCTCGAGCACGGCGTCAATTTCATCGTGCAGCTTGCTCTGTATGTCAGGGTTGAGCGCCAATTCGTGAAGCGTGAAGCTCGTCGCTGTTGAAGAAGTCTCGAAGCCTGCAGCGAAGAAGACGAACGCCTGCGCTGCCATGTCTTCCATCGACAACTCTATACAAAGGTAAAAGAAAGTTAAAAGTCACAAAAGACTAAAACGTGAAATGTGAAAGGGAATATCATTGAATTATATAATACTTTCATTGTCGAAGACTGTGTACCAAAACAAAAAGGAATGTTTTTGGAGTCTCAAATTGTAGCCTTCACCATATTTAGTTAACCAAATCAGACATGCTAGCGCTGCCAGCGAGGTAGTAAATGTATCAGTTGTTTCATTACTTCTCATTAGTCCCTTGAAACTTGCACAATTTCTTTGAAATACGTGTTCAGCCATAAAGAATGGGGTAGTCATTTGGCATTGTTGGCAGCGAGACACTAAGTAGTAGCTTCAGCTGTCTGATTGTAAAGGCTTTTCTTTCTCTGTATCTACATACGAGGGTCGTTCAATAAGTAATGCCCTAAACTTTCTTAAAAAGCCATTAATATGCATACACAAACGTCCTTGTTGCTGCTTCACATTTGACGTCTGTGCGCTGGTGAAGTTCTGAACCGTTCTGGCAGGTGGGAGAGCTGTATTACAGCGTCAAAATGACGTCTACATACGACTCACGTGACAAGCAGCGTGCTGTTATTGAATTCTTGTGAGCAGAAAAAGAAACCGTGCTGAACATCCAAAGACGTTTGGGCGCTGTGTATGGCGATGCTGCAGTTGATCGGAGTATAGCTGGGCGATGGCTAAAGAGAGTTGCAGAATCAAGAAATGCAGAAACAGAGCTCCATTATCAGCTGCGCTCGGGACGTCCTGTCACAGCCACTGCTCCAGACATGCTGAATCGTGCGGATGCCATTATTCGCATCGACCGGCGAGTCACAATTCGACAATTGTCTCTACACTTTGAAGATGACGAGAATGTCAGTCATGCAGTGAAAACACGGCTATGCCTACCGGACAAGATCTTTTACCAGCAGGCAATACATGCTCTTCCACAACGATGGCGTACTGCCATAGAACGTGATGGAGATTACGTAGAAAAATAGGACATGGACGAGATATGTTGATGTATATTCTCACCAAATTCTGACTCGTAATAATAAATATGTTCTGCGAAAAAAATGTGGGGCGTTAATTATTGAACGACCGTCGTACATAGTCTGTAAGCTTTGTATGGTATAGAGCAGAGGGTACTTTGTACCAATGCTTGTCTTTTCCTTCCATGTTCCACTCGCAAATTGAGCGGGGGAAAACAACTGTGTATGCCTCAGTACGAGGTCTCATTTTACTCATTTTTTCTTTGTGGGCCTTGTGCGAGTTTTATGATGGTGATACTATAATCATTCTGTAATCTATATGTATATGAAGGTGGTATCTGATCTTTCGTACATTTCCGAAAGAACAGATACCATCAGTGACCATGCAGCTTGTTAGAATGAAATTACAATGAAATGAATACCCCTAGCTGCATACAGGCGTTGACGTAAGTCAACGGGGACAGTTGAAAATGTGTGCACCAAGCGGGACTCGAACCCGGGATCTCCTGCTTGCATAGCAGACACATGGGGTTCGAGTCCTGGTCGGGGCACACATTTTGTTCTGTCCCCATTGATATATATCAACGCCTGTCAGCAGCTGACGGTATTAATATAATTGTAATTGAGATACAAATATATTGGGGAGGTTGCAAGGTGCGCGGAGCCATGAGAGAATTAACGACCCATTAACAACAGTTGAGCTGATATTCTGGGATGTCTGCTTATTGCTATAGGAGGGTTCCTACAAGTGTTAAACCGAACGGCAACGGCCTTGCCACCGTGGTAACACCGGTTCCTGTCAGATCACCGAATTTAAACGCTGTCGGGCTGGGCCACCACTTGGATGGGTGACCATACGGTCTGGCAAGCGGGATGCAGTCTGCCTTCGGCAGTGACACAGTGCGGACCGTGTTGCCTGCCGGCCGCGCTGTGGTGCGCGCGCCTGTTTGTTTACGCCGGAGCAGCTTCGCGTGTGCGGTGTTGTGAGTCAAGAACGAGATGGCACACTCGTACAGAAAAACGACTTTGAAGTTCAGTTTTGCGAACGACTACACACGACCAAAGGCACACGAGATTGAACGTTTCTTAAGAGAAGAGGTAAAATTCGATCCACAGGAAATTGTGGGAATCAATTCATCGATCGTTTCTAGCGTCGTCTATGTCAAGCTTGTTGACGAGGCTGCTTGCGAAAGACTTCTACAACGATCACCGAACGGGTATCGTTTCTGTCATGCCGACGGGAATGTTGGTGCGGTTACAGTCGATCACGCGGGAATGGGGATCCGCACTATACGAGTCTTCGAACTTCCGTTTGAGGTCCCGCCTGAACTTGTTACCGACCCCTTTAGACCATACGGTACAGTTCTATCCCATGTGGCCGAAAAATGGACGAGTTTTACCACGTACCCCGTTTTAAATGCGGTGAGACAAATACGGATAGAACTGCGAAAGCGCATCCCCTCTTATTTGCACATAGGAGGTTGTCGAGCGATTATAATCTATGATGGGCAACCTCGCACTTGCTCGGGGTGCGGGAAAGAAGGTCACGTCCGCTCGGAATGCCTCCAGCGACGTTTAGTGCAAACGCTACGGGCTGACGTTCAGGCGCCACAACAATGACTGTCTTACCGTTGACCTTTGTGGAAGCCCTGAGAGGCGATGTGAGGGAGATTTCCGATGGGAACCAGCAGCTGCCCTCTATACAGAACATGGACACCAACGGATTGGAACTCCGACCACCGGTTCCACCACAGCAGACACAGGACACCACACAAGAGATGCAGCTGACGGCCGCTACAGGATCATCCGTGGTGGCTGCCAGTGCTTCCACCGAGAGCGTGATAGGCCAGGACCAGGACGGAGGATACGCAACCCAAACATCCGATGCGGAAGCAAGGCAACGGAAACAGCGTTCGCCGAAGAGAAGAAAGAAGCGTCGACTGACTTCTGCTGACGATAGCCATAGTCCCGAGGGGACAGTGGACGACAACGACAGTATCGACCTGAGACCAGTGGATTCAACAGATACCGAGATGATGATGCAGGAATTACACAGCGACGATAACTTGAACTCTCTTTCTGGTGACCGGAAGGCAGAAGTGGAGATGACAACTGTCCAACATCAGAGCGGTGACGACGTTGCCTCCCATCCGTCGACCAGTTCCGGAAATATGCTGGGGGACTGGGCGCAAGAAATGGACCAACAGGAACAGAATGAAAATACGAACGCGACGATTGAGAATAGTCCTGGCCAGAGGCCGGGAGGGGTCGGGAAATGTTGAACAACTTAGTGTGGTGAGGAGCGCCGGGGATGCAGATAGACGCTTAATGACACCGCCCTACAACTGATGAACACACGCCAGGCGTACCGCATTGCCACGATAAACATTAA